>NC_064418.1:2015000-2272500 GCF_023375975.1 Astyanax mexicanus | reverse complement strand
GATACAGAACAGTGTACATACGTCTCTGTAGCCATGGGGGATGGTTCCAGACACCTCACCGAAGTCAGTCAGACACCCTGCAGGACAGAATTTACTACAACAAAAAAAAAAAGGAGAAAGAAGACACACATGAGACACAAAACCACACCCACACACATATATATACATTTACAGAAGTTGCTTGTCTGTACAAGCAATGGGCAATTCAAGCCAGACACCACCGGTCACAATCATTACCACCCACTGTAATGTGTGTTCACTGTAGATACACACATAGCACTATGGATCTAGAAAAATAAATTAATTAATAAATGCATGCATCCATCAGGCACCCACTATCAGGATCAGGTAGGGACGTGATGAGACACTCATCTCACGAATCTCACATGAAGAGACAAGACAATGAGTTCACGAGACGAGAACAAGACGAGATTTTAACCTTCTTTCAAAGTTGAAATATACGATTAAAAATATATTTAATTTGACTGAAATTCGTTAAAATCTAAAACTGCAGGTGATTTTTTAAACATTTTATACATAATCATCTTGTAATGAATGTCAATCAATTTCTACTCTTATTATATATATTTTTTTGACTTATCATATCGTCGCTGTCCAATGAACAAATAAAAAAAAATTGAAAAACAAATCTTCATTTTTGTTGATTTTTAGTTTACTGAATAATATTTGAACAGACAAACTGTCTCTTACACTGTGCCAAAAAAATGTTTGATAAACGGACCAATAGAAATCCTTAAAAAATGACCTGCAAAAAAATACATTTACTATGTATGTACTTTTCTTGTAGTTTTTTTTTCTCTTTGATGAAAAGTTGCTGTTTTGTTCTGCATGTGCTCTGCAGTTTAAACTTAAACTTAAACAATTATACACTTTTTACAGACAGCAAAAATTTTAGTAAATCATTAAGCATAATTAGTTTGGGAATTATATACTTATTTCTAAAATACTGTTCACTGTTATACATGTGAACAAACATACAAATAAACACAAAAGACGATATCACAATTATCAAAAAATATTGCGGTCATGTTCATTTATCGTACGATAAATCGATATTGCAATAATTGTGACAGACCTACATCCAAAGCCATCCACTGATGGAAGACATCTCTATCAGTTTACATTCTGCTTCTATCCCACCACTTTTGGCACATCCATGTAAGAACACCCAAATTCCACAGAGCCTACCTGAACTCAGCTTCAGTGAAGTCATTTCCTTTGTCCAAACAGGTGATCAGATCTGAATGGAGAGAGAGAGAGAAAGAGAAAGAGAGAGAGAGAGAGAGAGAGAGAGAGAGAGAGAGAGAAGAGAGAGAGAGAGAGAGAGAGAATAACGGTGACTCTTTTCCTTTAACAGCACTTTTCCCTGCCTGAGGAGCTCAGATATACTGTAACAGTGTTCCAGCTGTTGCCAGGGTGATAGCACTGATTGTTATCTTAATACATAACTGAAGCAGGCTGTGTGTGTGTGTGTGTGTGTGTGTGTGTGTCTCTTTTACACTGCTTTACAGAGCTTTTCCAGATCCTTTCCTTTCCTACTGTAACACTATACATCTACACTATACTGTGTGTTCAAATATTGGTAAATAACATTTCTAATGAATGCATTCAGTTACTTTAAGTGGCACCCACTGCTGACACACACATACACACACACACAATGACACACACAGCTTGTCTAGTACCAGTGGAGAAATAGTAATAATAGAATATGACAAACAAACACAAGGCCAGGCCTGAATCCTCCAGTAATGATCTGTGCAGCAGCGACTACAACTACAGCTCTGGAAACAATTAAATATATCACTTCAGTGTCTGAATCAGTTTCTCTGATTTTGCTATTTATAGGTTTATGTTTGAGTAAAATGAACATTGTTGTTTTATTCTATAAACTACAGACAACATTTCTCCCAAATTACAAATCAAAATATTCTCATTTAGAGCATTTATTTACAGAAAATGAGAAATGTCTGAAATAACAAAAAAGATACAGAGCTTTTCAGATTTTAATCACAGTTTTTTTCATGAATCTTGGCATCATGTTCTCCTCCACCAGTCTTACACACTGCTTTTGGATAACTTTATGCTGCTTTACTCCTGGTGCAAAAATTCAAGCAGTTCAGTTTGTTGGTTTGATGGCTTGTGATCATCCATCTTCCTCTTGATTATATTCCAGAGGTTTTTAATTTGGTAAAATCAAAGTAACTTATCATTTTAAAATGGTCTCTTCTTTTTATTTTTTTACAGAGCTGTATGTTCTCTGGAATGATGGTGCGCCATCCAGTACTTTGTGGATGAGTTGGGGAGTTGGGGATGAGGTTCTTGTTAATGAACACAATCTTTTTTTTTAAGTAATGTTCCAAAATCTATCTAGTAAGACAGTTAAAGCTGGACAAACCATAGGGGAAAAATAATAATGAATGAGCAGCTGTCCCAATACTGTTGTCCATTTAGTGTATTGAGCTTCATATAGAGTATATTATGGAGAAATGCCTCAAATAAGATGAGAAGATCAATATCAATTACCAGAGAGAGAGAGAGAGAGAGAGAGAGAGAGAGAGCATGTGAGTTAGATGTATCTTGTGGTTGTAAGTATCATATTATCCATTACACAAAGTCACTCCTACTGACTCACACACTCACACACTCACAAAGCATGTCAGCACCCCCTGCACAGTTTGCTGAAATTCCAGGCATGTGGAAGTTCAGACAGGATGTACCATGCAGTACAGAGCACCTTATCAGACCTCTCTGTGAGAGTGTGTGTGTGTGTGTGTGTGTGTTTGTGTGTGTGTGTGTCACTTTCAATGAAGAATTGAAGCTCAATTATGTTTTCAATTCAATGTATAACATATATTGGCTTCTTATTATTTGAATACTAAGCGTAGGGCTGAACAATAATTTGATATAAATATAAATATTATAAATATTACTATAATATTTAACTGACTGAGCTGATAACTGCTGATACTCTGTACTGTATCGGGATGAGTGGGGTACTCTTGAGAGGGAAATCTGGTTAGTGATGTTTAAAATCTTTGCTCTGATAGTTTGATAGTGAGAAACAGAAACAAATACAGGAAAAAACACCAGAAAACACTACACAATGCCTATAAACAACTTGAGTAAAATGTTTTGAAGTCTGAAAACTCAACCTAAACAATGCCTCAGCTATAAAATATTGGGATAAAGTAATAAAGTTATCCCACAGTGGCTCAGTATCGTGGGTTCAATTCTTGGGTTCAACAAGCTGCTACTGTTGGACCCTTGGGCAATGACCTTAATCCTCTGCACCGGGCATGTGTGCTCACTGCCCACTGTGCCATTGTGTGTGTGTGTGTGTGTTCACTGCACGGATGAGTTTCAGGAGAAGGCCACATTTCATTTATGTCCAATCAAACTGGGAATACAGTCGTCAGTGATTTCCTTTCACTTCTATAACATTGAAGTCTTGACTCAGCCTCCATCTATTCTCCTCCCTTTCGGCTCCAGCTAAAGGCCAAACGTGAACCGTTACCAGACACACCCTCCCTCAGGAGACCCTCAGATATAAGCAAAATCATCTCTTTCAGTTTCTTTACCTCCTCTTCCCTCTCTCTCCCTCGCTCCCTCTTTCATACACAACACTCTGGAAGGAAATATAAAATAATACAATATAATATTACGTCTGTGTGTTTGCAGTGATGCAGCAATGACTCTTTAGTCCCTTCCTTCAGTGGATAAGCAGCTAAATCACGATAAACCAAAATAGTGACTAGAGTTGAATTTCTCTCTCTTTCTTTTTCACGCTCCCCATAATCAGTTTCACATGAGCCCGTCCCTCTAATCTGTGTAAACACACACACACAGCGGTTGTTGTAGCAACTCCTATGTGTGCCTCTTACACACTCACACACTCACTAAAAGTGAATATCAAGACAATCAACCTACCGTATTTTCCATAATATAAGGTGCACTTAAAATCCTTCATTTTTCCCAAAAGTCGACAGAGCTCCTTATAATCCGGTGCTCCTTATATATATAAATTCTATCAGTCAGGTATTAAGAAGTACAGCTTTATACAGGAGTTTTAGGGAAGTTTCTCCAGCACCGAGACTGGAGCAGCATTAGTATTAGCATTAGCCGCTAAATTCAATAAGCACTAGCTCTTTCACTGTTCAGAGGGGAGTATTTTGAATTGTAGTCTGCGTATTTACCGTGTTAAAACAAGCTACGTGGGACAAACCGCTAATAGCTAATATCGCCCTGACTTACCAGAACACTCCGTACTAGGGTTCCTCAGTGTAGCGCTGTCAGGCGTCAGTGCTAGCGGTTAGCAGCTAATGCTAATGCTCCAGTTAGTGCTGGAGAAATTTAGGAATCTAAGCTTACTGTAGATGAACAAAACCGCTTTACTCACCCACATAAACCTGGTAAGACCTGCTGAATTAGTAGGAAAACATGGCGACACTCCTGTTCCTTACTAGTGTCTCATAATAATGGAAAAAAAATAAGAGAGCACTTGAAAATGATGAGTTTCTTTGATTTTACAAAACTGAAAACCTCTGGAATATAATCATAAGGAAGACGGATGATCACAAACCATCAAACCACCAAACTGAACTGCTTGATTTTTTGCACCAGGAGTAAAGCAGCATAAAGTTATCCAAAAGCAGTGTGTAAGACTGGTGGAGGAGAAGAACATGATGCCAAGATGCATGAAAATTGTGATTTAAAAACAACCAGGGTTATTCCACCAAATATTGATTTCTGAACTCAGGGTTATTCAGTGTGTGTTCAGCTGTGATGGAAACCCGTGGGCAGTGGTTTAAAGCGGTGTAGAGGGTTTTTACCTTGTTGTTGGCTGCTGGCGTAGGAGAGGAAGAATCCGCGGCCGTGGTTTTGCGGTCCGCTCATGAACTGCACAGTGACCTGATGACCATCTGACTTCACCATCCTCGGCCCACTTACATCTCCATGACACAGCTTAACTGCAGGGAGGGATATTATAGGATATGAAGGAAAAGGACAATGAGGGACTAGTGCATCTCAAAAAGTAAGTATATCATTGAAAAGTTAACTTTATTTTAGTAATTGAGTTCAAAAACTGAAACTAATATATTATATAGAAGTATTACATACAGAGTGATCTATTTTAAATGTTTATTTATTTTACTGTTGATGATTATAATTATAAAAAATAAAAAAATAAAAATCAGTGTCTCAGAAAATTAGAATATTATATATAAGAGCAACTGGTACTTTTTTGGCAGTGTGGGCATTGTGCCAAATCCTGCTGGAAAATGAAATCCGCATCTCCAAAATCTGTAATTATCCTATAATTGCAGCTAGAATTATTGTATAATATTACTGTTGCACTGATACTGATACTGATCCTCTATCTGCACAAAAACTGGTATCAGTAACAGAGATACATGGCATACACAATGCCTATACCAAAAAAAATAAAACCTATGTAATATGAAATACTACAAATACTAATATTTATAGGCATATTTTAAATAGTTTTTAAATTGTAAAACATGTTGCTCATCATTAATTTCATCATTATTACAATTTATAAGTAATTTTGACTAAAGAATGTGGTAAAAATAATAAATGAACAGCCTGTTCAGAGCAGACTCACTGATTTCTGTCCTGCTCCCTCCGATGCCGTTAAACAGACGCAGGTAAGACACCTGGCAGTTTTGAGAGTGGATGTCGAGTTCGGCCACACGCAGGAGGAGCGTGTCCCCAACGCTCACGCTGATCTCCCACTCACACACTGAGTCTGTGGGGTAAGAGAACGGATAACCCAGAGACGCCAGACTGCCACTGCCCGTCCCCAGCACAGTGTGCCCACAGCCATCACCTACAACACACACACACACAGAAAATACAAACATAAATATATATTCACATATGTAATTATAAATAAACAACTCAAAAAAATTTAAAAAGACAACCTCCAGCATCATGCATTATACATCAAACATGAAATATTCACATAAATATTCACATTCATGTACACTTTTATAAATGCATAACATTACGTTGTTTCTAAGAGGCTTACTAATTATTTATTACATAAAAAAAAACTACATTAAGATGAATCATTATTTCATTTATAAACAACAGTGCAGTTCATGCTTTGAGGATATGCTTTATGCATGCATTTTTGCATTTTACTGAAGCATCACTGAAAGTAAAGAAATGAATGTTTGCTGCCCAGAAATATTACAGGACTTTACACAAATGTGAAACACAACTGTTCACTTGTCAGGAACAGCAATGGTGTTCCGGGGTTAATTTGAACCGGTGTAAAAAAATGTCTGAAACCAAAAAAAAAAAAAAAAATTGTAACAGGCAGAGTAAATATTTACTAACTAATTCCATTACTAATTATTCTATCAATATTTAGTGCAATAATGTTCCTTACCTCTAACAGGTAACGCTTCAATTAGGATAATTCACTCGTTTTCAAAGTTTTTTTAATGTTTCACTTAGGGGTGGGCGATACGGCTCTAAAGTAATATCACGATATTTCAGGGTATTTTTGTGATAACGATATACTTGGCGATATAGGAAAACTAAAATAATTCATTCATTTCAGGAATATAGTATAAGAGTATAACAGAATAATCATAATGTGGCAAAATAAATAATATAGCATAAAATAATATAATGCAGCAAATAATATTGCAGAATATTTAGTGCATGCATATAAACTGCAAACTAAAACAATTCTACAATAAATACACCTAAAGCTTCACAGTAAATAATAGACTACTTTTAAGACAGAACAGCCCTATTATCACGATATGGATTTTTAATATCATGATATGTCTGTGTCACGATATATTGTATACAATATAATATTGCCCACCCCTAGTTTCACTACTTTATTACTTTTAAAGGACCAACATATAAAAAACCAATAGTTTTACACAACATTGAAACATAACATTTCAATTTTGTTTTAGTTTTTTTTAGTTTTTGCAGGGGGTGGTTTGTTGCAAACATGTGAGATGAACCATTTTCATATTATATGTTGATTACAGTAATTACGACAAGCAGAAAACAAAAGTTTCATACTGAAAAAAAAAAAACTTTTACTATTTTTCCAAATAATCTTCAAATTTTAAAACAGGTCAAATTGACCCAGAACATAACAGGAGGGTTAAACTGTGCAGTTCTGGAACAGAAAAGCTTTAACTGCCGGTTCAGACGTTTTCTCGCTGAGTAAGATGCACATTGTGCTAATTTATGCCCACTGAGGCCATTTGTGCTCTCTGGGCATCAAAGAAGGATGTGACAAACCCAGAAATCGATCCTCCAATCTCTAGATAATAGAGGCAGTGCTGTAGAGAGCTGTGATGCGCTCATGAGCCTGAGAATCTTTCCTTATTAGAATTACCGTACACCGACAGTTTGTTGCTGTACCTTTAAGCATTTCCACTAAGGTGTGCTATTTCGTATCGTATGCAATAATATGTTCAACATTTTTGAATAAAGGTAAATTATATTATACCCTGAAATATTGTGCCATATCACCCACCCCTAATTATCACATCAGGGTTCTACTTTTTTACTGTTTTTACCAAAAGAAAAATTCACACTGTTCTCATTTCCCTTTATATATCTACTATAAGACAGATTATATCTGTCCAGTATCATTTATTTTACTGTAATCCTGGATATATGGAGATATTTGAAGTGCATTATTAGTATTATTAGTATCCTGATATTCTGGATCATTGACTTCTTCTGTTACAAATCTGATTAAATTCTTGTATTTTTTAATATCTCACTTTAAGGGTGTGCCATATCATATCATATCATATCATAGCTGTCCTATAAAAACTCATATCTCCATTTTTATCGATTTTTAGTTTACTACATAATTTGAATAGATAAATTGTATCTTACACTGTGCCAAAATTTCTTGATGAATGGACCAATAGAAACTCTTCAAAATGACCTGAAATTAACTCTTTTTACATTGACTTCCATTGAAACTTTACAAGGTTTTTTCTCTCTCCTGTAAAGTTGCTGTTTTGGAGATAAGTGTTTTTCATTGGACAGCGACGATATGCAATATGATGCATTTATATATTGATTTTGATGCAGAAGTGTATTCTTGAAATATATATATATATATATATATATATATATATATATATATATATATATATATATATATATATTTAATCAGTGTTTGTTTTTTTTACACTGCCAATAGTATCGTTATCGTGAATATACCATTAAATATCGTGATACTATTTTAGGGCCATATCGCCCACCTCTAATCTCCACAACTTCCTAAATAATAAACTAATTTATGGTATCTTCTAACTCTCAGGTGTACTCTGCAGTTTTGAGGTTAATGGTGACCATATCCAGGTGTGTTTTATATTTAATCTGGTTTTAATTTTGTAAGAATCACCAAGTTTTTGATCAGAATGACCTGCATGGCCAAAGCATGATCAAAATCAAATACAACACACATTATACTGGTCAGGAACTAGATATCCAGCTAAAACACAGGACATAGGGTATGTTTTCACCTAAATACACCACCTAAAATCACCAGCAAGCTGGTCTTCAGCTGGACTTAAGCTTTTTTAGTAGCAATACAAACACTACATGCATTAATGATTTACTAAGAACTACAAACTACAGAACTACAACATAGTACAGGTCTTTTCCAGGTTTAGAGACACACACAAGGGCACAAGCAAGCTCCCAGCTGATCGCAGAGCCTGTCACGCGTTTACACACCGAATGAAACTCATCTCAAGTTGAGCCACGGTTACATAACCATCACTGGACAATATCCAGACCTCCAGAGCAAAAACATCCTAATGTCCTCCTCTACATTGTGTGCAGACGCTTACCGTACACACACAGACTCCTCACCACGTCTGTTTTTATTTAAGAAGCCATAGCTAAATTTTAGACATCAGCCCGTACAGAAGAACTTCTAACTTTATTTATTCAGACTGAATTCTGACTAGAACTTCAAACTCTGAAACAGGACAATTTTACCTGTAACTTAACAGAAAGGTTAATTAGACTGATATCTTTGTGTATCTGGTAGCAGGTTAAGACTGAGTTAAGACTGGTACATCTGGTTTCAGGTTAAGATTGGGTTATGCCTGGTTTCAGGGTTAAGACCCAGACTGGGTTAAGACAGGTATCTGTGTTGTGATTTCAGGTAAGGACTGGGTTAAGACTGGAATCTGTGCAGGTTAATACTGGGTTAAGACAGCTATCAGGTTAGGACTGGTATCTGGTTTTAGGTTAAGACTGGGTTAAGACTGGTAGCTCTGTGCATCTGGTATAAGGTTAAGACTCGTATCTGTGCTGTGATTTCAGGTTAAGACTGTTATCAGGTTAGGGCAGGGTTATAACTGGTATATCTGGTATAAGGTTAGGACTGGAATACGACTAGTTTCAGGTTAAGACTGGGTTAAGACTGGTATATCTGGGTTCAGTTTAGGACTGGGTTAAGACTGGTATCTGGTATCAGGTTAAGACTGATTTCAGGTTATGACTGGTATATCTGGTATCGGTTAGAACTGGGTTAAGACTAGTACCTGTGCTGTAATTTCAGGTTAAGACTGATATTTGGCATCAGGTTAGGACTGGGTTAAGACTGGTATATCTGTGTTTCTGGTTTCAGGTTAAGACTGGGTTAAGACTGGTATCTGGCATCAGGTTAGGACTGGGTTAAGACTGGTATATCTGTATCTGGTTTTAGGTTAATACTGGGTTAAGACTACCTAAGTATACCTGCTGTGATTGCAAGTTAAGACTGGGTTAAGACTGATTTTAGGTTAAGACTGGTTTATCTGTGTATCTGGTATAAGGTTAGGACTGGGTTGAGACTGGTATCTCTGTGTATCTTTGTTGGGATTTCAGGTTAAGACTGGTATCAGTGTGTATCTGGTATTAGGTTAAGTGGGTTAAGACTGATATTACCTGTATCGGCTTTCAGGTTAAGACTGGTATCTGTGCTGTGATTTCAGGTTATAACTGGTATATAAGTGTATCTGTTTTCAGGTTAGACTGATTTTAGGTTAAGACTGATTTTAGGTTAGGACTGAGTTATAACTGGTCTATCAGTGTATCTGTTTATAGGTTAAGATTGGGTTAAGACTGATTTTAGGTTAAGACTGATTTTAGGTTAGGACTGAGTTATAACTGGTCTATCAGTGTATCTGTTTTTAGGTTGAGACTGGGTTAAGACTGATTTTAGGTTAGAACTGGTCTCAGGTTAGGACTGAGTTATAACAGGTATATGAGTGTATCTGTTTTTAGATTAAGACTGGTGTTAGGTTAGGACTGAGTTATAACTGGTATATGAGTGTATCTGTTTTTAGGTTAAGATTGGGTTAAGACTGATTTTAGGTTAGGACTGAGTTATAACTGGTCTATCAGTGTATCTGTTTTTAGGTTAAGACTGGGTTAAGACTGATTTTAGGTTAGGACTGAGTTATAACTGGTCTATCAGTGTATCTGTTTTTAGGTTAAGACTGGGTTAAGACTGATTTTAGGTTAGGACTGATTTTAGGTTAGGACTGGTCTCAGGTTAGGACTGAGTTATAACAGGTATATGAGTGTATCTGTTTTTAGGTTAAGACTGGGTTAAGACTGGTACCTGAGTGTATATGGTATCAGGTTAGGACTTAGTTATAACAGGTATATGAGTGAATCTGTTTTTAGGTTAAGACTGGTTTTAGGTTAGGACTGAGTTATAACTGGTATATGAGTGAATCTGTTTTGAGGCTGGGTTTAGAGGCTGTAGCTCCACGCTGCTGCTGCTGCCTCTGTGTTTACGGTTCTTCTCCACACCGCGGCCCTTCCCCCCCCCCCCCCTCTCTCTCCACTCGGCCAAATGGCTCGACCCCCCCTCACCCCACCTGAAAGCCTGGCTCCTTCACAACACTGCGGGCAGCAGATCTGTGGATCAGCGCTGTCTCCGGATTCTCCGGCTCTACAGATAAATTACCTGCCTGTCTGTCTATCTGAGACACACCGAGCAGAGAGAGAGAGCGCGGCCGGCCCGAGTGAGGCATTCCCCGGCCGGTCTCCCTCCTGCTGCCGCGGTGAGCCCGGGCTCCAGGCCCTTTCAGAGCGGGTAAAGTTTGATCCCCCTCCGCGGAAAGTCCGCGCCCAGCGCCGCCCGCCTGCCTCACCTTTCTGCGCCCGGGATCCTCTGGCGGAGAAGAGGATGATGAAGAAGAGTCCGGTTCCTCTTCCCAGCATTAGCGCTGCGTCCATCCCGGACAGTCCGCCTGCATAATGCGTGGCCCGGGCAGCAGCTCCGCGCTCCGCGGCTCCAGGCGCTCTGATCCGCCTCCGTGTGTAGCGGCCTGCTGCTGCTGCTGCTCCTGCGGCGGCTCTCCGGCCACAAACCGGGGAGACACGGCCAAACTTCCGCCGCAAACAGCGCGCTCCAGCGGGGGAGCACGGCACTGCGGCCTGGAGGAAATGTGCAGAAATGAGAGAGAAATTTAACTTAATAAGGGTGAATTACATGTATTACACATATAACTTAACCTCCAGTCCTATTGTATTGGTAAATTTTACACAAATATTACATACACTGTGAATTAACACATATATTCTTATGATAACACTTTTTTTTATTTATTTTAATAGAATATAAATGAAAAGTTACTTTATTTCTGTAATTCAGTTCAAAATGTGAAACTCATATATTATCTAGATGTATTACACACATTTCTCACAGTATTTCTGTTATTGTTGATGATCATAGCTTACAACCAGTTTATTCTTATGATAATACTTTTTCATTTATTTTAATGGTCCGTTATACTAGTGCCTTTTTAAGAAAAAAAATGATTATGATTTTGGCTTACAGCCAATAAAAAACAGTGCTTATTATTATTATTATTATTATTATTATTATTATTATTATTATTATTATTATTATTATTATTATTATTATTATATAAGACCAGTTAGTACTTTTGGCAGTGTGGGCAGTGTGCCGAGTCCTGCTGGAAAATGAAATCCGCTACTCCACTTCATGCTTCCCTCTGCTGACAACTTGTTTGGAGATGCGGATTTTATTTTCCAGCAGGACTTGCCACACTTTCCACTCTGTCAAAATATTTTTGGGTTTTCATTGGCTGTAAGCCAAAATCATCAACAATAAAATAAATAAACACTTAAATAGATCTCTCTGTGTGTAATAAATCTACATAAAATATAAGTTTCACATTTTGAACTGAATTACTCAAATAAAGTAACTTTTCAATGATATTCAAATTATTTGAGATTCACTAGTAGATGTGTGGCACTGTCACACTGAAATCTGTGGCGCCCTCTAGTGCCTCGATTCTTTATTGCAAAGACTCAGTGGGCGCTAATGATCACCACAGAGGGAAACAGGTGATACCCTGCAATCAGGAAATGTAGTTTAAAACAGCCAAATATATTTCAACAAAAACAAACAAACAAAAAGAAAAACATGAAGTATTTTCCTTTATGTATTATGTTTTAAATTTAATTACAATTACATTAATTTCCTAATACAAATATTCACTATAAACACAGTCAAAACTAAATCTGCTATGAGCATCACAGGCAGGTAAAGTAGCTGAAATAATCATCCACTAAAGAATTATGTTAATAACAGTCTGGACTCAGTGAAACAATGACCCTGAAATAAACACTTTTCACCAAAAGCAAAGCTTCTGTAGAACTGCAGTGGAACAGCCAGCATCTATTGGGATCTTTATGATCTTTATGGCGGTCACAGCAATATGTTGTCTCATATGGAGCTACAGCATTTCTATTCATTATTTAGATTGAAGAGAAAAATCTAATCAGCAGCTGGTGAACACTAATTTTATAAGCTGCAGCACTTAAGGTGGAACAGAGGGAAAAGAAGCCAACATAACTGTTTATTCTGCAGCTTGCAGCTTTGTTTCACCTTAAATGGCGCAGCAGTTATTTAAAGGAATCTGTAACTGATATAAACACTTGAAGGTCTGGTTTATGTTTTTAATCAGTCTTTAAAAATGATTGGACATAGGCTTTTGGCATATTGTGGGCAGTGTGCCAATTCCTGCTGGAAAATGAAATCCGCTTCTCCACTTCATGGTTCCCCCTCATATTTATATTGCAATAAGTCTTTAAACATTATTGCACTTTATCCGATTTATGTTTTAATCATGTTAGAATTTTAATAGTAATAGTATAGTAATAGTATTGTAATATCACACCTTGTACACAGACCATCATCTGTGTCAGATTTAATTCCAAAAAAAAAAAAATAGCATCTGTAACTTGTGTGGAAATGGTTTGGTATCTGGAGGGACAGTGCTCAACAGAGTATAATCGTGTGTAAATTTGTAAATGTCACAATTAAAGAAGCAGCATCTTAAAAAACATTATCCAGTACAGTTTGTTTAGTTAGTGAAATACTACAAAGAGTGCAATTCTGTTATTTTTTTTATAATAGATAATGAATATACTATATATACTGTATATATTAGATGCACAGTTATACATTTACACCCAGCCCTCTCTCTTTCTCATGTACTGTAAATCTCAACACAAGCATTTTCTCACTGTGTGGATAAGAGCTGACTGTACGCCGTGCTGATGGGGAACATTCTGAATTTAGCATCCACATGCACAAACACAGATCTCGTGTGCACGTGTGTGTGTGTGTGTGTGTGTGTGTGTGTGTGTGTGTGTGTGTGTGTGTGCCAGGTAAACATGGTGAAAATTCCTCACATTTCCTCACTTCTGCGTTACCTACAGCCCCTTCTCCATGTGGGGGTGTTGATAAAATGTTTCTTGGGCTTTTTGGCACCTCTTATTCACTTTTTTTAATTAAGTAGGTATATACATATACATACAGACTATTGGTTTAGAAATAGTATTATTATATCCAGGCTAGATGTGCCCAACAGGGTACCAAAGCATTTTTTCAATTGTACAATTTTCCCCAGTAAACTCATCTCTTCTCACCTAAATACACAGCTCTGGGAAAAATAAGAGACCGCTTATAAAAATGATGAGTTTCTTTGATTTTACCAAATTAAAAATATATAATCAAGAGGAAGATGGATGATCACAAGCCATCAAACCACCAAACTGAACTGCTTGCATTTTTGCACCAGAAGTAAAGCAGCATAAAGTTATCCAAAAGCAGTGTGTAAGACTGGTGGAGGAGGAGAACATGATGCCAAGATGCATGATAAAAAACTGTGATTAAAAACCAGGATTATTCCACCAAATATTGATTTCTAAACTCTTTTGCATCTTTTTATTTGTTATGTCAGACATTTCTCATTTTCTGTAAATAAATGCTCTGAATGAGAATATTTTTATTAGGAATTTTGGGAGAAATGTTGTCTGTAGTTTATAGAATAAAACAAAAATGTTAATTTTACTCAAATATAAACCTATAAATAGCAAAATCAGAGAAACTTATTCAGAAACTGGAGTGGTCTCTTATTTTCTTTTTATCAGAGCTGTGTTATCATGTTCACACATATCAAGTTTAATTATATTCTAAAAACTCCTTATTTTTGTCACAGTATGTACAGCATGTTGTAATGTGTCTGGGGATGTTTTATAGTAAGAAAGCATGGAAGGAATATATGTATAAATGGGGTTATGTCAGATAAATCCCATCCCACATCACATTAAAATGCTATATCTGTCACATGCTTACCAGAGCACTGAACCAGACAACTGAGTAAATATCATACTACACACCTGATATCAGTCATGAATTCAGAGAAGGGTCATAACACACACACACACACACACACACAGGTAGGCGAGGGGTCTGTACATTACAGGTGTGTGTGTGTGTGTGTGTGTGTGTGGGAGGGCGGTAATGTTATCACACACTGCTGGTGTAAATCTGCTGTCTGCATGTTGGAGACATGTTTCTTACAGTCTGACAGTCTGAGGTGAGAAGGTCAAAACACTATACAGTCAAAAGTACATACTGTAGCAGATGTTTCACTATTCCACACTACCCACTGTATTTTACACTGTATTTTTATTTCAGCAAAATGATTTGCTTTTCAAAATCTAGCTAAATTTAACATGAACAATTTACCAAGTTTTATTGAGAATTACAGTTTTGTTTACTATATGCTTCCCACAGCTTTACCATTAGAAGGGAACATGGCGACACCCTTGCTAACTTTGATGTTAATAGTCTTCGATAACTTAATAGTGTTGTTTAATGCGCCTAATAATACGGTGCATTTTATGCATGAAAATAGACCAGAAAACAATTTATATATATATATACCTTATAATCTGGTGCGCCTTATAGTCTGAAAAATACTGAATGTTCATATTAGTATGTAGTTATATATCTTTTAAATAACAGTAAGTAGAAGGTAACATGCTGTAATTAAGTAGTTTTAAAGTAGTTTTTAAAAAGTTTTAAAAATCCATTTTTATACATTACTGATAGTGCGCCTTATAATCTAGTGTGCCTTATAGTCTGAAAAATATGGTAAAACGAATACGGTAAGACTTGCATTAAAAAAAATTTGAATATCTTACTTTTCACTCTAATATACGCCCATGCCAGCTAAATATTGGTGCTAATTGGCTCAAAAAAGTGACTGACATTAAAAATCATTTTGTTTTGCTTACGCCCACTGGTAACACTAATGCAATCCATAGGCTAATGATAATGCATCATTTTCCATAGACATGACTACAGACTTCATGATAGATATAGTTTAAATAACTCTAAACTTAAAATATTGACATAAAATATGTCCCAGCATGGAAAGGTATAGTTAGCATTACTGATCTTTGGAGAAAACTAGATTCCACATGTGCAAAATCAATTACTTAGAGATTCAACAGGTTTCAGACAGATTTTAAACAGCTGTATAAATCCCAGAAAGTCCTTCTCAAGTTTCAGTGTTTGTGTTTATTCCAGAACAGCCCAAAAAATGTTCACAAGCATTTGTGTTAGCTTAATGCTAACATGTAACACTAGAATTCTATTTTCGTATTATTGAGGTGGGTTGAACTAAAAGCGGATTATCCCAGTTCACAAGTGGATTATAGTGATATAATTGTAATGGTATATGGTTATATATCTTTTAAATAACAGTAAGTAGCAGGTAGCATGCTAGAATTGTTTAAGTAGTTTTAAATCGCCGAATTAAGTTTAAAAATCCGTCAGCTCACAGCGTAACGTGTTTGTATTGTCTGCATGTTTGTGAGGAGAATCGGAAGAGAAGGGAAAAGAGGCTCATCTGTTTTGCACAAATGGTGCATGACAGCCATTTCCACGCTCCTCCGACTAACATGTCCTGCACACCACAGGAGGCCACATGCACAAGATTAAAACGTGTTTTCTGCTTCTAGCTCGAGTATTCTACCACTATTCCTCACCATTCCACAGTTCTGGGTTAAATTTCAGTCTGTCTTATTGAATTATAGGTTTGTAATTTGTCATAAGTAGGAGATTTAACAGACAAATACAGATACAAATACACACATTTACTGTATATTGCTGCTATAACACTGTATTCTACCAAAATACTGTATATTCTGTATAGTCTTTACTTGATGTTCTCATCTTTGTTTATAGAAATTAGTTTTTAATTATTTAAAAACATATTTTTATTATTTATTATAGTTGTAAAACTTGGTTAAAAAAGGTTGTGATGTCACTGATGTCAAAGGTTACTATCTTAAAGGGACGGTGTTATCTCCTCTGATACATGTGAAGTCAGACTCTGCCTCTTTTTGAACTGCTGCTGATTGTTGTAGCATTGCCCAATAGCATCACAGCGCCAACGCTCGGAGGAAAGCCCAGCGACTCGGTTCTGATACATCAGCTCACAGACGTAGCCTTGTGCTGATCCACGATGAGGGGAAAGAGAGAGCGCCACCCACTGTACCCACCCAGAGACAGCAAACCCAACTGTGCACTCTCAGGGCTCTGGCAGCTGATGGCAAGGTGAATGAGTGGGATTCAAACCAGTGATATCTTGATCATAGAGGAAACACCATTATTATACAGATTATTGTTACTCTAAATCCTTTCTATCAATACATTGATATCAGGACACCTGCTCATTCATTCATTCATTCATTCATTCATTCATTCATTCATTCATTCATTTATTCATTTATTCATTTATTTGCCCCAAATCAAGTATAACGAATCTACACTTATAGCTCTGTTATTAAGTATAAAGCAAAACTACCATAAATTATTAAGTCACTACACATTTTACTTCATCATATTTTTTGGGTATCCCACAGGGTTCTATTTTAGGATCCATGCTTCTTATTTTATTTACTGTAAATCATTGCTGTGAGGATTTGAATGCATTTACTGATTATAATTAAGCAATAATACACAAGAGGGAGTGCTATACCATGTAATATTGACACAGCAGTGCCGATATTACATGTTATAGCACAAACCTCGAGTGTACTTTTGTGAATATACCACAGTTCCATTATCACTGTTTATTGAAAGATTTTAAAGAGGTAAAGAGGAGGAGAAAATAGGATCTGTTTGGTTATAAAAACTCAGCCAGTTAAAATAGTTCCATTGCTGCTCTGTTTGTAGCTATATGCTGTTTGGCTTGTAAGCGCTGCTGCATCGTTGCTAGGTTACCTGTATGTGGCGAAGTAATACATGAAGAGCTTCGGTTACAGCACATTACCAGCTGATAACGGCACTCATAGAACATACCTTCTCAGCCAATCACATTGCAGGGTTGAAACTAACTGTGAAACAATCATTATTAGCGAAGTTAGGATGTTGGATAATCTTCACATCAACCTCATCTGCATCCATCATTCCAGAGAACACAGTTCCACTGTTCCACAGCTCAGTACTGGGGGGGTTTATACCCGTCTATCCCACACCTGGCATTGGGAATGGCGCCAATATGTTCATGTTTATCTGCTCCTGGTCTATTGACTATAATTCTCTGCAGGGACTAGACGAGCTGTCTGTGTGTGTTCATTTGCACATCTGTGTCAGCAGTGGTTCCACAAATATTTGGACATGTATGTATTTGAGTTTACAGAAGACAAACAACAAATGACATATCATTTTTTTCAATGTTCTACAATGTTTGTTCAGTCTAGTTGATATAACGGAGTGCATTTGTGAGCAGAGCACTGATACTAGATCAGTTACAGAGTTTTTTATTATCTCACAGAAACTGAGCAATCAAATCCTTTACACATTATTTATGTATTATAAATATTAACTGGTAAAACAATGTCAAAACTGTGTAATGTGCTTCTGTTTTCTGAACATGTCAGGTGATGGACAGGTGATGATGTCACTGTGTGGACTGCAGCTCCAGACACTGGAGGATTATTGGCTGAGGCTGAGGATTGTGGGTAGTGTGGGTAGTGTGGGTGGTGTGTACGGAGGTGTATGGCGTTAAGGTGTGAAAGCTGAGCCAACTGCCTCGTTCACTCACAGTAAACTCTTACAGCTAAACACACACATCTCACATCTCACTCACACACTCGCGCATGCAGAGACCTGATCATGCTGACAGTCAGTGTTACTGTAAATGAGACTTTAAGGCTCATTATTAGAATACAGATTAGAATACATTAAAGAAATGACTTTTAAACAATTTATAACTTTTAAACAATTTGCATCATTATTATAGTTATAAAATTTGGCTATAAATAGGTTGTGATGTCACTGGATGTCAAAGGTTACTTTCTTAAAGGGGAGGGGTTATCTAAAGGATGCATTTCTGGTTTTTAGAAGGCTGTAATCTATCTAACTATTTATGTACCTACTTTCCTGCCTACCTACCTATCTGTCGACTATCTATCTAGTGACTGACCGACTGCTCTAGCTATCTAAATACCTACCTATTTATGTACCTACCTATCTATCTACCTACATAACTACCTACCTATCTACCTACATAACTACCTACCTACCTATCTACCTATCTACCTACAGACTAAATACCTACTTATTTATGTACCTACATACCTATCTACCTACATAACTACCTATCCACCTACCTACCTACCCACTGACCTATCTACCTTCCCACCTATTTATGTACCTACCAACCTATCTACCTACCGATCTACCTACCTACCTACCTATCTATCTACCTATCTACATTCCTACCTACCTAACTACACATCTACCTACCTATCTATCTACCTACATAACTACCTATCCACCTACCTACCTACCCACTGACCTATCTACCTTCCCACCTATTTATGTACCTACCAACCTATCTACCAACCTATCTACCAACCTATCTACCTACCGATCTACCTACCTACCTATCTACCTATCTACCTACCTATCTACGTTCCTACCTACCTAACTACACATCTACCTACCTATCTATCTACCTACATACCTATCTACCAACTTACCTACCTATCTACCTACATATCTACCTATTTACCTACCTATCTTCATATCTACCTACCTACCTAACTATCGATTACCCAATATGAATGGAACTAAATGGCTAAACATACATATTAAAACATTTTTAAGCTATATTTGATAATAGATCAAATACGCTCATATGCTCGTGTTACTGCTACTGTGAGCCGACTGGTTGGTGAGCTGATGCTGGAGAAATTTGTTGTAATAATTTGTTAAATAAGAGTAAATCTTAAAATGTATTTACACATGTGTTACACAAAGTCTGTATGAAATTTATGGAAATAAGCTGCAGACAATATTAGAAAATAATATATATTAGGCCTTAAATACAGATTTGTTCTGTATAAATAAAGAATGAAGGCTATCCTCTGATTTTCTGACAGAAGTGTAGAGTTAAGGATGGACGGACGAATGAACAGAATGACAGTGATGTGGTGAGTCTGAGGGAGGAGCAGAGTAACGCTTCTCTGTGAACTACCTCAGAGCACTTCTCTCTGTACACACACACACACACACTTATACAATCTATCTCTTTGTGATAAAAAAAACCCTAGATTTACACAATTTTACATATAAATAACACTGACGAAGTTTCCGTTTTAGTCAGTAGTCTGAACATCACACCTGTATCATGTGGCTGTAATGAATGTATGATCTGTTCCAGTACTGTATACGGTATTACTGGTCCTGTAAATGCTAAACTTGTTGAACAGTGATATTATATGTTTGCATTTATCAGGTTATTTTGCCTTTATTGAGTCTTTCAATGCTGATTCTCATTCAATATCGATCTTATTCATGTCTCTTACTGCTGAGTATGAGTGGATAATGATTCATTATCATTCTTTTTGTTTATATAAATGATACAGCCCCGCAGTTTAGATCATTATAATTATAATAATAATAATAATAATTATTAATAATAATTATTTATTTGGTTGTGACCTTCTTTAAAACTTAAAAATTGTTTTATAGTGTGCTCTTATCTTATAATGACCATCCAATATGACCATCCACTTTGTATATGTGTAATGTGTGTGTTTGAGCTTCTATAGCATGTGTGTATTAGCATTAGCGTATTAGCATACCGAAGTAGATGGGTTTATTTGCATTTATAGGTTTATTTGCGATCTCTTGGTGTTAGGTTAGAGGGTGAATAAGGTCTTCACAGGTCTTCGGGCACAGGCCTCGTTCACACAGCAGGTGAAATTGGCTCAAATCTGATTGGCTCAAGTATTTATTAAAAGCTTTTAGTAAAAGAGGTCTGTTTGTAGCTGCGTAGTTTGGCTTGTAAGCGCTGCATCATTGCTATGTTTCCTGTATGTGGCGGAGTAATAGGTGGAGAGCTTGGGTTACAGTGCATTACCGGCTGATAATGGCACTCGTAGAACGCCTCTCAGCCAATCACATTGCATGGACGGAACTAGCTGTGGTATAACATTGCATATCGTGTGCATGTGCATATTAAACTATTAATAAATATTAAAAATTATTTTAAAAATAGCAGATTTTAGCTGGATTTACTGGTGTTATGTGAGTCAGCCAGTCAGCCAGTCAGCAATCCCCAACAAGAGCCTGACAGAGTCTGTCAGAACAGCAGAAGCATGTGGTGCTCCAGCCAGACCACACACACTCACACACACACACACACACACACACACACACTCACACACACACACACACACTCTCCTGCTGTAACTGCTGCAGATATTTGAGTGATTTGAGAGAAGAGAAATGACTTTAGTAGAAAGCTTGAGTTTGGTACACAGAGCTGCGTCTGTCTGTCTGTCTGTCTGTCTGTCTGTTTGCTGTGTTTGTACATGTGTGCGCAGGCGAGCGTACGCCTGTATATTTAGAGAAGTAATGATTTGAGGTGCAGAAGGATGTGAGGTCTGCTCTCTGAAGGGGTCACTCACTGTCCCGGTTTCCCGTGGTGATGGACGGCGGGCAGATTGTATTCTTCTTCAGGAGTTCTCAGGAGAAAGCAGCTGTGGGAATGAACCTTTAGCGAGACTTTACAGCCACTATTGACCACACAATCCCTGAACCCTCGCTCCCCTGCAATCAAACTAACCCTGCAAATTTGACGTAACCAACTGAAGACTGTACAAATGTTTACATGTGAACTCCAGGTCAGCCAACTGCCCTGAAACACACTGAAGCCCGGTAGCAATTTATTAAATGGATTAATATGAAGCAGAGTGGAATAAATAGTGTGAGAATAAGAGTGTGCTAAATGTTTAAAATATATACTAATATATTTATTGGTAGATAAGAGGTAGTTTTGCTACCTTCAAGTTGTGTCGGAAATATTTACGTATTTACAAGATGAGAGCACATGAACACCGCCACAAACTCCAACAGGCATTTACCAGTAGGAAACTATAGCCCTAAGTTTCCCAGTTGGGGGGAATATCAGAAATACAAGTCAAGAGGTCAATAAATTGATGCAGACAGTTCGTACTCTAAACTGCTTACACTTCTCTTATTGCTGCAACAATGTTATTATTAGCTAACAAATATAATCACTAGAAATAAGTGAAAAAACGTAGTAAAATAAAGTCTACTATGATTCATGTTTCTAATGGGATAAAAACACTAACACTAACCTAATGAATGTCTTCTGTTTGCTTCAATCTCTTGGATTAGGGCAAAATAAACCTCCTGTTTAAAAAAAAACACTCAAACTCATGTCCAACTTCATTTCTTAGAAGGAATTTCTTAGAAGGACTTTGAAGGCAGCACTATTATATCTTTATTGTTATTTTTGTTTCACTAACTGCGTGAATGTATGGCGGAAACATCACACTAATCACACTGGGTATGTGGTTAGATAATACCTTGTCTTTCTCAACACACATTAACAAGCTACAATCTGAGGTTATGTCTAAAATTGTCTATTTAAAAGTTGCTCTAATAAAATTGACTATATTGACTATATTGCCTCTGTTTGATTATGGCAAAATCATGTACAGATCTGCTTGCAAAAGCCTTCTTCAGAAACTTGATCACTTTATCATTTGGTTTGCTATAAATGCTCCATATAAAAGACATCAATGCTTCTTTTTTACTTTATAAAATGTTTTAAATACTTAAATTTCAATATCTGTTTTAGTAAAGCTGTTTTAATGGCATAGAACATAAGAAATATCAACATTTTACACATATTTGAGTCATAATAATGCTAAGATCAGTATGATATTCAGTTTAATAATCTTTCTCTAAATGTAACTTTACTTTAGGCCCTGACCTAACAACACAATTATATCATACTAATATAACATTATAATAATGTCAGAACCACTGATAATTCATTAAACAAACATAAAGTAACTGGTGGATTACCAGTTTGCTAACAAGTTTATTTAAATGTAAGTATAATCATTTTTCTGGAGGTTTAAATTGCTGGGATCATATTGATGCATGAGAATAAGGGCTGTTACTAAACAGCAAAGTAAAAAACATACTTGAATTAGATTTTAAGTGAGTTGTGTCACAGGTCTGATGTTTCTACCATTGTCTGTTAAACTTGTGCTTTTATCTTTTCTTTTAGAGTCTTTTTTGCCTCTCGCCATGGCTCCCATTGTAAATAAGAAAGTATTCTCGATGACTTGCCTGTTTAGATAAAGAATAAATAAAATAAAAACAATAAAATAAGTGTCATTAATGCTGTAAATCATTTACTTTTTTCAGGACATTTGAAAAATGGGGTCTCTCCCTCTCCCTCTCTCCAGACCTTCTGTTTCCCTCCCTTATGGCCAAACAAAGAAACAGATGTCGGGAGCAGTGTGTTTGGTGGACAAACACACTCACGGCTAATTGAGTTTGGTGTGTGTGTGAGAATGTGCATGTGCGCACGGGAGTGTTAGTGTGAGTGTGAGCATTACTGGGGGAAGGTGGTCCCTCTCCTGTAGGACTCATTGGAGTCATATTTCTGTTGAACTGTTAAAGCAGGACTTTACTTTACCAGCTGGTAAATTCTGATTATTGCAAAAATAAAAAAAAAGTGAAAAAAGGTGAAATTGTAACAAGGCATCGTAATTCACTTATTTATGCAAATTGTAATAATGTGCAATGAATATACAGCTCTGGAAAAAAGCGGATTTCACCTGAAAATGATGATTTTCTTTGATTTTACTAAATTAAAAAACTCTGGAATATAATCAAGAGGAAGATGGATGATCACAAGCCATCAAACCACCAAACTGAACTGCTTGAATTTTTGCACCAGGAGTAAAGCAGCATAAAGTTATCCAAAAGCAGTGTGTAAGACTGGTGGAGGAGAACATGATGTCAAGATGCATGAAAACTGTGGAAAATAATGGGGAAAATAGGGAATGGTGTTCTTAAAGGTTTAATCAGTTTTCTAGTTTTATATTGTCCTTGTCTTAATTTGTAACAGTGTTATTAATCTGTAATTATCTATAATTATTTGCTTTATGACCTTATTTGGTCATTCTCATAGTCAGTTTTCTGTCTCACTTTGTCTCAGTCTGTCTCAACCTGTCTCACACTGTCTCAGTCTTTTTCATTCTGTCTCACCCTGTCTCACTCTGTCTCAGCCCGTCTCTCCCTGTCTTACCCTGTCTCACCCTGTCTCACTCTCGTCTCAGTCTGTCTTAGTCTGTCTCACCCAGTCTTACCCAGTCTCACCCTACCTCACCCTGTCTCAGTCTGTCTCACCCAGTCTCACCCTGGCTCACCCTGTCTCACTCTGTCTCACCCAGTCTCACCCAGTCTCACCCTGTCTCACCCTGTCTCACCTTGTCTCACTCTGTCTCAGCCAGTCTCACTCTGTCTCACTCTGTCTCAGCCAGTCTCACTCTGTCTCATCCTGTCTTACTCTGTCTCACCCAGTTTGTCTCAGTCTGTCTCACTGACTGCTATGCGTTTATACAGTACTACCATTTATTAAAGCAGCCTCTCTCTCACTTACTCATTAAACCACGTCCTTAATAAAACTCAGTGAGCTTCTTCAATCTGTCCCTCAAACAAATAAAGACGAGCGTCAGAGAAGCTAAACCTCGATCTGATTCTACATTCCTTAAAAACTCTTTACTCACCCGGTTTTACTGCTCAAACTTTCCAGTATAGACTCACAAACCTTCATTTACAGAGTTCATTCAGATCAATCTGAGAATATGAGCCACACTCACACTCACAGAGCGTGTAACTAATATTTTTTTAGATGAAAATAATACACTGTTTACTGAAAATGCAGTGAGAAGTGAGAAAATACAGTATAAATTGATGCATTAAATGAAAATGTGAATTATATGAACCTCTTAACAGGCCTTGAGCCTTATACTTTAATATATAACTATAATTTTAGATCAGTATCAGGAATCAACACCAAATTCAAATTCTGCATGTTCTGGTTAAAACTAGACTACTGCAATGAAACAAAAGGGTTGGAAGACATGAAATCTTTGATTTGTATTCACTATAATATTGATTATTTTGTTGACTTATTTTAAGTTCAGTAAAGCACAAATTCCATGATTTTTAATTAATTATACTTTATAGTTATTTGTCCTTTATACTTCAAAATGTTATGCACATTTCTAATCCATTTTATGTAATGCTTAAATAGAAATTCTCAAGATTTAGACATGTAATTTTAGGCAGAAAATAGCTAAAAATGCTGGTCTGTTATACTGTTAAGACATAAAAGCATTTTATTGTGTAAAATGAAAGTAAAAAGGCAACATTTTCTATACTTTTTCTACTCAAAACTGTTGTTAAACTGAAATATTACTGTTAAACACAGTGCAAGAAAAATATACTACAATAAAATATTCAGTAAAACCATTGAATAAAGGTGCCAAAAAAACAGGTATTTTCCCTCTATAAGTCCCTAGTTATTCTATAGTTTTTAGGGTTTTTTTGCATAATTTGCTCACCACATTATGTGCATTGCAATGAAGCAGCAGGGTCTAAATGGGTTAAACTGGATCATATTATATAACAAATCTGTAATATAATGAATGTAATGCATATTTAATAAGTGATACCTGTAGAATAACTCTCTTTAGACCAAATCAAATGTTTCATTAGTTGAAAGAGTATAAATAAGTTGTAATATTCTGGTGTAAAGTAACTTTTATTATAAGTAAGGAGGGGTTTTATCACCCACCATCTGATTTTAGAAAGTCAAACTAATTTCAGTGTTTAAACGAAGCCGAAACAATGCTGAGAAAACCCTGCGCCAAAAATATACCTTACATTCTCTCTGTTTTCTCCTCCCCTGCTGACTGACTCCTCCCTGATGGAGATATAAGGTGAGTCTCTGCAGGGAGCAGCATGTGTGGGTCTGGTCAGTGGGTCAGTTGGTCAGTTGTTTGGTCAGTTGGTGAGGGGTGTGTTGGAGTTTCAGTGCAGGATTGGGTGAATGGTGAGGACCAGAGATTACAGACAATACGGCCACGTTTAGAAAAGAGAAGGTAAGTCACATTTTATACAGTTTTATAACTATATTACCTTTTCTCTCGTTGTTATTGAGTGAATGCATGTGTGTGCACTGTAAAACTAGTAAAACTGTAATAAAAAATGTATTTATCATTTTTATAGTTTGTTTCCAAGTGATTTTAGCTCATAATAAATGAGCTGATGTTTAAATTATCTGTGGAGAGATAAATGAAAGAATGAATGTGCTGGTGCTACAGAATTGGAAACTAGTAACTGGTAACTAGTAATTGGTAATGGGTAATTGTGCTCAGTGTTCAGTAAATCTCTAGGGAGGCACTACAAAATACCATGAAATGGGAATTATCAATGCATTTTGTTTATTTGTTTAACTCTTACCCCGATTTTATGAGTGCTATAAAGGATAGACCACTACAAAACAAAGGGCTTGGAGGACATTAAGTATTTGATTAGTATTTACTCATATATTGATTCATTTATTGATTGATTTTAAGTTCAGGAAAGCACACATTTTAGGACTTTTTTATTTGTTATATTTTAAAAGTTGCAAAAATAATTCAATATTTTAAAATATTTTCTATTATAATGACAAATTGAAATTTTAGTAAAATTATAGAGCTTAAATAGGAGGCACATAATTTTAGGCCTGCTATAGTGTTAAGACATACAAACATCTTTATTATGTAAAATTGAGTGTTACAAAATTGTTACAAAATTACAAAATGTTGGTGTTACAAAATTGTTACAAAATTGTTACAAAATTACAAAATTTTTAATCATGCACAGTGTGCAGTGTGCCTCTAGGGAGGCACTACAAAATTACAAAATTGTTACAAAATTGCTACAAAATTGTTACAAAATTGGTAATTCGTAATCATGCACAGTGTGCAGTAAATCTCTAGGGAGGCACTACAAAATACCGTGAAATGGGAATTATCAATGTGTTTAGTTTGTTTATTTGTTTAACTGGATTTTATGAGTGCTATAAAGGATAGACCAGAGTGGGTCATATATCACTGAGAAACAGCATGTGTGGTCTGAACAGCCCAATAATAACCCTAACCATCTCTATTTACAACCAGGGCATTGTGGGTAGAAAATAAGCAGTGTACATGTGAGAGAGATTATAATAATAAGTCCATCGAGTCAGTTTACTTATGCCTGTCACATTAATATCTCATTCACTTTAATTATTGTGGTTTTGTTAATATTATTATTTGTGGTTATTTTCATATATTTATAGGATAAGTCTATGACAAAATCATTGGGACAGGCCTATGTTATGTTTTGATTAAAGCTCATTGGCCGGTCTGGTATAATACAGTCACACTCTGTCTGACAGAACTAGCAGGTGGATTAACAAACTAGTTACCACTATAGGAGGAAATTTGAGACTATAAATTAAAGGGACTACAGAGTGTTTTGTGTAGAGTAAAGTGGGCCGCAAGTTGCAGAATCATGGGAATCCCTGAGCGAGACATCTGGACTCCACACACACATTCTCACAGAGCTAGCATCCTCCTGCCGAGATTCTCACTCTTATTATCAGTCTGCTGTAAAAATGCTCCTAACTGAGGAAGCAGAAGATCAACAGACAGCAGACATCCCATCCCATATTTTGTCTAATCTTTAAACAGGTTGACATATATTATATTATATTATATTATATTATATTATATTATATTATATTATACAGCTCTGGGGAAAAAAAGTAAGAGACCACTTCAGTTTCTGAATCAGTTTCTCTGATTTTGCTATTTATAGGTTTATGTTTGAGTAAAATGAACATTGCTGTTTTATTTAATAAACTACAGACAACATTTCTCCCAAATTGCAAATAAAAATATTATCATTTAGAGCATTTATTTGAGAAATAAGAAATAAGAAGACCTCAAATAATGCAAACAAAACAAGTTCATATTCATAAAGTTCATAAATCAATATTTGGTGGAATAACCCTGGTTGTTTTTTAATCACAGTTTTATTTTCATGCATCTTGGCATCATGTTCTCCTCCACCAGTCTTACACACTGCTTTTGGATAACTTTATGCTGCTTTACTCCTGGTGCAAAAATTCAAGCAGTTCAGTTTGGTGGTTTGATGGTTTGTGATCATCCATCTTCCTCTTGATTATATTCCAGAGGTTTTCAATTTGGTAAAATCAAAGAAACTCATCATTTTTCCAGAGATGTATTATATTATATTATATTATATTATATTGTTTTACATTTATCATGTTTTTTGTTTTAACTTTAAGCAAATTGATAGTGGGTCAGAGGAATTACCTCTGTATCCTTACCTTATCAACTTACAGTCTTACAGTCATTTATTTTAGCCTTTATTATATTCCCTGAACTGATGCACTGTGAAAGAAAGGGGCTGAGTGCAAAGACAGACCCATCAGGATCCTGATGGGATATTGTGGGATATTGGATATAAGATTTGCAGGAATTAAAATCAGAAAGAAAATCAGTATATGTAAAAAAAAAGTGGGATGTCTGAAATAGAGAAAGAGAGGAAGGCTTTGCCGCTTCTAATTCTGGTGAAAAAAAGACAGAATGAGTAAAAATGACAGTGTGAGGAACAGCAGGAACAGAATAAAGTAATAAAGATAGTGTAAATTATAGTGTAAATGTTGATTTTTGGGGGGGCCAGCTGTTTCCTAGCTCTGTTTTACAGGCCCTTTGTGCACTTGCATGTTTGTGTGTGTGTGTGTGTGTGTGTGTGTTTGACCTGTGAGGTGTTGATTTTACTAGCTTAGTGTTGAGTTTGAGATTCCAGCAGAGTCTGAACAAAAGCTGGAGGAGAGGAACGTCTTTACTGGGGTCAGAGTTCAGGGTTTAGAACGAGAGCAGTGAGAATATAACTCACACTCAGTCTATTGTACAAACAGGTGCTTTAAAGTGGGAGAATATTTAACTAGTAATAAAACAATAGCGTGACGATACATTATAACATAATTGGAGAAATCTGTGGAGTATAATTGATAGATAATAACAGTTTATAACTATCTAGCTCCATATAATAGATACTATATGTGTACGAAAGTTTGTGGACATCCTTAACCCTTGTGTGGTGTTTTCATTTTTCATCAAATGATACTAAAAAAAAATTTTTTCTAACTCAAACTCATTGGCATTGACTCATTTTTTGTGAAAAACATATATCAAAACACATTTTCGATTAACACACACTGTACACCCCCCCCAATACCCCCCCCCCACACACACACACATTTATATTACATACAGTATGTTTGGCCAAGGGTTAATAAACATTTCTTCATTTGTAAATTTTAAACTAAACTAATTTTCTACTCATATCTTGAGTTTAATTCATTTTCTTTTACATTTTATTAAAAAACTAATAAAAAAAGAGTAGCACTTTTTGAAAGAAATGTAACATAAGAAAGGTAAAGGGCAAATATTAACCATGTAAGCTGTTTATATTGCTTGCAATTTAGGTGAGGCATGTGTAAAGCATTTTAATGTAGAATTGCTTAATTTTGCTGAATTAAATACAAGTAACAAAGTAAACGAGTAACAAAAATATGAACACCACACAAGGGTTAATACTCCTACACAATTACTAACAATGATGTGCAAATGCACACACATACACACACACACAGCTTGTCTATATAGTGCCTGTACAGAAGTATTACTGTACCAGCGCCATTCCACCGAATAGGTGCCATTTTCTTGTTGTAACTCTTCCAAATTAAACTTTTGAATCTTTCTGAATCTAATAACACATATATTTAACTATTCAAAACATGTACTGGTGAATCACTTTCAACTTTACTTAATTTTTTTACAAGGTTTCTAATCTGCAGATGGTTAAAAAACTTATGTGACCTTTAAAAAGCATGTTTAAAAGCAAGTCCACTTCACTGATTCGTTGATTTTCTCTCAAGAAACAGCTTATAGAAGGCCCTTGTCTGGCATAATTAATAATAATTTTAATTCAGTTCAATTCAATTTTATGTCTATAGC
Organism: Astyanax mexicanus; assembly: GCF_023375975.1. Classification (NCBI taxonomy): domain Eukaryota; kingdom Metazoa; phylum Chordata; class Actinopteri; order Characiformes; family Acestrorhamphidae; genus Astyanax; species Astyanax mexicanus. The sequence goes on along the minus strand of NC_064418.1, from coordinate 2,242,632 downwards.
GCTTTTTACAACTAAAATTGTCACAAAGCAACTTTACAGAGAAAAACAGATCCACGCCTCTTATCAACAGCACCACAGAGATGCTAATAATTGTGGAAAAACTCCCTTTTATTAAGAGTAAGAAACCTTTAGGAGGAAGCAAGACTCATTCAGAGGAAGCCATCCTACTCGGGTCGACCTGCTAGGTACAAACAAACAACAAACAAATAACAGAACAAAACAACAGTACAAGATATAATATGGAGCTATAGGTAATGTTGATAGGTGATTGGCATATTATGGGTTCAAAACTACATGTTTTAAATCACTCACACCTCATATAAACTATGGTATATGTCATTGAAAACCCTATGTTAAAGGATATTGAACAGTATGCACTCTTTCACTTTTCCAGCCCTAAGCTATTATTATGCCACTATATTTGCACTACTGTTTATACAGGTGCTGTTTATACTTCTACTGTTATTCCCTCTTAATCACCCCCCCCCCTCCCCATCACTATTGCACTTTTGTCTTGTGTCTTTTGTCTCATGTATGTCTATCTGTGTCCTTGTTGTATTGTACACATAGTGTCTACCATATATTATATATCTATTTTCTGTACTTGCTGTAATTTTTGCAAAGGAGAGTAATTTAATTTGATATTTCAGTAAATTCATGAGATTAGGGTTGTGTTAGGGTTGGATTTAAGGGTTGTTATTACACTGTAATGCAGTATCTGTACCTGAAGTGGACATGTTTTCAGTTTATAACCAGTACAAGCACTGTGATGCCATTTTTTAAAATTAGTATCTATGGGGTTTTTAATGTTATGTTAGCCAAACATACAGTAGCTTGATTTACTTAAGGTATTGATGGGCAAACTTTAAACACTGTCAATTAAACCTTATATTTTGTGCAGTGAATACTTTAATAAAAATAATATTCTTAAATATTCTTAATATTACTGTGTGAGAGGGTAGTGAGAACTGATCTTACTGAATATGTTTATTATGTGGTGTATTTTGCTCCCACTGGGATATTATTATTGGCCTCAGCCTAAGCAGCAGCAGCAGCAGACACATTCCACCTCATATATATTTCTCCACATGTGGGTGAAGTTTAATATCTTTAACAGCTCATAATGTTGTTATTGGGACCAATGCCAGAGTGTGATTTAGGAGCTATGAAAATGAGTCAGCATTTGTAAATCTGAAAACATTGCAGACATTTTTTGGGTTTATTTCTAAACACAAAGCAGTGGAACTATAGTTTCCATGCTCTCTACAGTCATTGCTTCTCTGATTTTGCTATTTATAGGTTTATGTTTGAGTAAAATGAATGTTGTTGTTTTATTCTATAAACTACAGACAACATTTCTCCTGAATTTCAAATAAAAATATCTCATTTAGAGCATTTATTTACAGAAAATGAGAAATGTCTGAAATAACAAAAAAGATGCAGAGCTTTCAGACCTCAAATAATACAAAGAAAACAAGTTCATATTCATAAAGTTTTAAGAGTTCAGAAATCAATATTTGGTGGAATAACCCTGGTTTTTAATAGGTTTTTTATCATGCATCTTGGCATCATGTTCTACTCCACCAGTCTTACACACTGCTTTTGGATAACTTTATGCTGCTTTACTCCTGGTGCAAAAATGTAAGCAGGATTTTATGCCTTTTGCTACTTCTGCAATCAATCATGGTAAAAATACCATTTAGACTCCCCCCTTGTCACCGCCATCCACCACCACCCCTCCCTTATGTAAAGGCTTAGCTCAACCAATCATAAATCTCTAGTGATAGTCCTGAATAGCAGTATACTAAAATATATATTTACTCAATTCATTTGGCAAAAAAAAAAACCTTCCTATAACTGTACTGGAAATTTACAATTTAAATTACCATTTAAAACTTGCCTCCAGTGATGCACTCTACTGTACTGTTCATTATTTAATAAAACCCATTCATTAGAAGCATTTTCTCAAGCTGATCTCCCAGCTAGTGTATTACCGCTTCATCCTAATGATCTGAAGACCAGGAGTGCCCACAGCATGCCTGTGTGAAAATCATCATCTGCCTGAGAAAAGTCAGGGGTCAGTTCCGTTCCTCAGAAACTCACTTTTCTCACTTTTCAGACTCTGACAAACCGACATCAAAGCAAACAGCAAACATAGATCAACCAGATCCTGTCAGACCGAACACAAACCTGAGGAACATCTAACATCTACAGAGACGCTCTGCTGAATCTGACAGAGGAACACTTTAGAAAGAGAAATTAGTACAGAATCACCTTATTTCATTTCAGAATTCCACCTATTTTTCTTTATTTTGGTATAAAGTCTATAATATTGCTCCTTTGCATATCTTTTCAGCATTAAAGGCATTTAAACTACTGTATATCAAATAATTGTGTTTAAATTGACCTTGTTTGTAGGCAAAGTAAAATAAGTAAAACACAGTGAATAATTCAGATTTAATCATTTTACCATTTAACCCTTTCAGACTCTTATTCATTACAACGGACATTATGTATTTTCTTTATATTTAAATGTTTTGTTGGATATAACACTATTTGACAGCTGTTTGTTGTCTATCAGATTAGACCAGCCAATGAATCAGCCAATGAACAAGTTTATAAACCAATGAAACAGTAACTGAGTTAGCTTGGCCCCGCCTACTGCAAAACACTAGAAAAATTCTAATTAGTTCTAATTAGTAACAGTTAATTTTTAATAATTAGAACACATTTTAATCATGTTGTTTTACTGTTCAAGAATGGTTTATGAATTAAAAAAAATATATTGAAAATATAAAAAACGATTAAATATTTTAATTATTTGGTTTATTTGCTATATAGATTTTATAGAACATATGAAAGTCTTCTTTTCTGTGCATTACAGCATTTTTACATTTTTTCCATCACTAGAGATATTTCAGCTCAGAAAGCAGCATTATGTAAAAATTGGTACTTTTTTCTCACTATTTCCTCCATAGGTCAAGAGTATATTTTTGAATGATTGATTATTTAGCCTTTATTTACCTGCTCAATGCCATTAAGACACAAACATTCCTTTTCCAAGAAAAGCCTGCCCAAAGCAGTAGCCTAAACATCAGTTTCAACATTTAAAAAAGACAATTCACAATAAAAAAACATAAAACACCAGTCAAACAACAATGTAGAAAATACAATTTGTTAGGATCAATAGGGTTAAATAGCGAGACTTTCATACACAGCAAGAGCAAGACCTATAAGAGACCAAAACCAAGCAGTTCTTGAGATGATTTTATTGTTACTTCACCAAAGTTACACAGTGCAGGTAGCAGTGTGCTAGATTTCTCTCTATTACAGGTCAGTGGAGCATCATACTTATATATAAAGCTTAATATAAAGCTATTATATTAGAGTAAAATAAACGTTAAAAAAACACAGGCTCTCTAAAAAGTACCTTTATATTCTTATATTTATAAAAACCAATCATGTCATATTGGCTTAGGGAAATTCAGTTGGTTAAATCTATTTATTGGAAAATCCCAGCAGTGCCATCATTTCAATTACTGATGAATAAAATTTACTGTCTACTTCCTGTAGTGTAGTGATGAGCCAGTACTCAGTACTTCCTACACATAACTTGAATGTTTTCACTTCCTATGTTTTGGAATTTCACCTAATATATCTAAATTCCCTCTCAGTCCTCTTTACACAGAATTAATGGGGTGACAGGAATGCACCTAGAGAGCAGTAAGAATAGAGAATAGTTTGTTCCAGGTGCCAAATGACTCGAATGACCCACTTTTTGCCAGGAATGGTGCAACATTTTTTAAATAGCAATTCATTCCACTGCACACTGCAGCATCTGCAGCACACATGCAAATACATTCAACTATGCAACATTCAGTTTTGCAGTATTACACATATTAAACATGTTTTTTAGTTTTGCTTGTTGAGTTTTTTAAAGTACTTGGCATTTACAACATGAGAAAACCCACAACTTGCACAGTACAAATGCATCATATAAGAATTTGTGATAAAGTAATAGGCCAAAGTACAAAAGTGTGTAAGACTGGTGGAGGATTATTATTGGGTTATTCCACCAAATATTGATTTCTGAACTCTTAAAACTTTATGAATATGTTCTCTTTACCTTATTTGAGGTCTAAAAGCTCTGCATCTTTTTTTTATTGTCTAAAAATAAATGCTATAAATGACAGTGTTTTATTTGGAATTTGGGAGAAATGTTGTCTGTAGTTTAAAGAATAAAACAACAATGTTCATTTTACTCAAATATAAACCTATAAATAGCGAAATTTAGAAACTTTTCCAGAGCTGCATATAACACAGTGATATTTTCTTTGAGTTAGCTAGCTATATTTTTGGTTGATTAATTGATTGATTGATTGATTGATTGATTTTTTCAGGCCATGGCTGTGGCTCCTCCATTAAGGGTTGATGATGAAACATACCTTTGTAGACATTAAATAAGATTAGTTTATTTATTCACGTTTGCATAAATATGCATAAGCATGAAACATCTTGACCGTGAGGTTGTTTGAACTATAATGTACTATAATTAAAAAATAAAAATGCTTAAAAGCTTCTCTGGTGAGCTTTTGTTTACATCCCTCCCCTGTCTCTCTCTCTGTCATTCGGTGTGACTGTAGTTTCCGTCCGTTCACATTTTTCCACCCATTCTCGGGCTCCCTATCTCTCTGTAAGAGCGTTTTTTATCGGCCGTGTCCCAATTCACTAGCTGGGGCAGTGGTAGTGTATTGGACCGCGACCCTGATGACACGGGTTGGATCCTGCATGAGGAGCGGTGTGTTTATTCATTTATTTTTCCTTTCTTCTTGGGTTTTCCTGCTTTGAGATCAACTGTTCTGGCATTTGGTTCAACAACCCTCTGGGCTGGAGAGCTACTAGTCTGTAGCTCCATCCCATTACACTTCATTTTACAAAACAGACAATCGACAATGTACAAATTATCACTTAACTGATTTACAGTTTGACTGTGTGATTGATTGATTGATTGATTGATTGATTGATTGATTGATTGATTGATTGATTGATTGATTGATTGATTGATTGATTTTTTTCAGGCCATGGCTGTGGCTCCTCTCTTGGTGATTTTGGTTCAAGCAGCAATACTGCCAGCTGTTGTTGGAGGGGCATACTATGGGCACAAACCGCAGTATCAGCAGCACCAGCAGCACCAGCAGCACCAGCCGATGCCACAAATACCTCACATGGGCATGGGAAAAGAAATGCCTCACATGCAGTACCCACATTATAGGAAGGAGATGCCACAACTACCTATGCATATGAACAAAGGCATTCAGGACAAAAAAGGTGTGTATAATTCAATACAACAATTATAATTATGTATTGTATTAATTCTTATTTGTGTCGTTTTTTTAGTAGTAGTAATAGTAGTAGTAGTGATCATTGTAGTGGTAAAACAGACCTTATGATTTTTTTTTGCTTTTTTGCATAAAGGTGAGACCATTCCAAGAGGTGATAGCAGTCAAAGAGGTGAGCAGGGTATGCCTGGTGAGGCTGGACCACAAGGGCCTCCTGGACCTGCTGGACCGGCTGGACCTGCAGGACCTCCTGGACCTGATGGACCACAAGGCACAGGTTTGCCCGGTCCTGCAGGTAATCCTGGTCCAATTGGCCCTCCAGGACCACCTGGAATTGGTAAACCTGGATTGGCAGGTGTTCCCGGAAATCCTGGTGATATTGGACCAAAGGGACAACAGGGTGAACAGGGACCCAGTGGAGCAGATGGCGAACCAGGTATTCCAGGACCACCTGGCCCCCCTGGTCCCCAAGGCTTGCCAGGAATTGGGAGACCAGGTGGACAAGGACTCCAAGGACAGCAAGGACCTAAAGGAGAACCAGGACACAAAGGGCTACCTGGCTTGCCAGGCTTACCTGGACCAAAAGGGGATAAAGGAATAGGACTACCTGGACCTCAAGGACCAAGAGGGCCACCTGGGCACCAAGGACTACCAGGACATAAAGGACTACCAGGACATGGCAGGCCTGGCTTACCTGGTTTGCCTGGTCCTGTAGGTAAACCAGGAGAACAAGGGCAGGCTGGACCACAAGGTCCCATCGGCCAACCTGGTGAAGAGGGGCAGCAAGGACCACAAGGTCTTCCTGGTATTGGGAAACCAGGAGAAATTGGATTACCAGGTCAGCCAGGTGCTCCAGGTGATAAGGGATTAACAGGTCCACCAGGTTTGCCAGGGAAACCTGGACTGCCTGGATTTGGCAAGCCAGGATTCCCTGGTCCAAAGGGTGACAAAGGAATGGGAGGATTACCTGGTGCTCTTGGACCAAAAGGAGACAAAGGATATGCAGGTCCACCAGGCATGACAGGACCCCAAGGACCCAGTGGTCCAGCTGGTCCTCCAGGACCTATGGGACCTCCAGGTAGTATGGGAATGCCAGGACCCAAAGGAGAAGGAGGTGAAGGTGGAGTAAAGGGGGATCAAGGTCCAACTGGAGTACAAGGGCCTACTGGTCTTCCAGGCCAACCAGGTGAACCAGGTGAGGATGGCGAGCCTGGGCCTAGAGGACCTCCAGGACCAATAGGTCCCAAAGGAGACGGAGGAGAAAAAGGTCAACCTGGATCTCCTGGATCTCCTGGCATGCCCGGTCTAAAAGGAGAGGGAGGTGCACCAGGTCCAGAAGGGCCGCAAGGTCCAAATGGCATTCCAGGTCTTACCGGACCAGCAGGACCAATCGGACAACCTGGCCCACATGGACCTAAAGGTGAGAATGGCGCCCCCGGCCAAGCTGGACCTCCTGGTGAGGGAAGTCCTGGACCTGCTGGTCCTCGTGGAACAGAAGGTCCAAGTGGCCCAGCAGGACCTGCAGGTGTTCCAGGACCCCCTGGTCCTCCGGGGCCACCTGGACCACCTGCCCTGTCCCCGGAAATGATGGGAGTTCTGTCAGAAATGGGACCAGCCCTTGATGGAGTGAAGCCTGATGGGTACAAAAAGGGAAAGTATGGAGGCGGAGGTGATGTGATGGGTGCTAACGGTCTGGAGATGCCCGCTTTTACTGCTAAGCTGACCACTCCCTTCCCTCCAGTTGGGTCACCAGTAGTGTTCGACAAGCTGCTGTACAACGGGCGACAGAATTACAACCCACAGACGGGCGTCTTCACCTGTGACCTTCCCGGCATCTACTACTTTTCTTACCACGTGAACTGCAAAGGTGCTAACGTGTGGGTGGGTCTCTACCGAAACGGAGAGCCCTTGATGTACACCTATGATGAGTACAAGAAGGGCATTCTGGACCAGGCCTCTGGTAGTGCCGTGGTTCCATTACAACCAGGAGACACTGTCCACATCCAGCTACCATCCGATCAGGCTGCAGGACTTTATGCAGGACAATATGTCCACTCCTCTTTCTCTGGCTTCCTGCTGTACCCAATGTAGACCACAAGGGACACAGATAGAGAGAGGAAGGAAGGGAGAAAAGGGAGAACCTAGGTGAAAAGTAGAAGCGGAAATTAAGAAATAAAAAAAAAAAACGATAAAAAAGACTTTTCTACATTTTTATAAATATCCTCAGATGAAGGAGAATACCTCAGAAAACCCGGTGTCCCTGTGATTTCATACCTGTCTAGCTCAAATGTATGTCTATGTGAAAGTTTTGTATTTATAGGATCAGAAGATATACCCACAAATGCAAAAAAAAAAAAATCATGTCCATACCCTCCACTCAACAAGTCTTTGTGGGAAGAGTTGCGATAATTTAAGTATTATTATATTTATGTATTTTTAATACATTTAAATGGAACTCCAGATGAGTCCACATGAGTTTAGGCCACATGAAAGAATTTAACTTACTTTTTTTTTTAGAATATCTAATCTATCTAATAATAATTTACCATGTATAGCATGATGTGATAATCATGTTCCTTCAGGTATGTACTGAAAATATATTGAGGTAAATGAAGTTAAAGAGAATGAAGAACTACCGTTTCCAAATGAAGTGTTTTCCTGTATTTAATCTAAATGTAATGTTTTTGCACATCTGTACTGTTTTCATACAAACCCTAAGTGAAAATGTTTGATGAATGTTTGTGTGTATGTGGTTGTGTGTGTATGAGTGTGTGCGTGTGTGTATGGTCTTTTTTGTGTGCATACTTTTTAGGTTATATTGATATTGTTGAAACCCGCTAACGCTAAACTGCAAACATTGCTAAACATTATCTTGCCTGAAAACCACTGAATAAATACTGTTAATTTACGCTTTTGAGTTTCAGCCCTTCCTCACACCTCATCTATTCACATTCACACATTTCATATTATTGTATTCATATTATAACATATCCATACACCACTCACTCATTTCTCAATATTTACTGACACTAATAGAATTGTCTGTTGATTGTCTGACAGAAATCAAAAAGGGCTTAGGAGTAAAAATGTCCACTTTATTCCTTTTACATTTAAGTGATGCAAAGTTGTGCAATTTTTACTGCTAACTTTGTTGTCTTTTTTAAATAAAGGATTTATATCCATAATAGTGATTGTCCTTTGAGTACTTTGAGCACCAACTTACCCTATATCTATTTCCTTTTTGTATAAAACACTTCACATCCAAAAGCAAATTCATGCTATTTACTATGAAAAGGGAAATTAAAAGGAAGGAAGAAAGAAAAAAATATCATGAGCTCACGTCCAACAAAGGCTGTGAGGATTTGATTGCATTCAGTAACATGAGTCTTATTGAGGTGTGAATGTTGGATGATCACGACTCCAACAAATCCACAACTTTTCAGTTTATCCCAAAAGTGTTGGATGGGGCTCCAGCAACCTATCGTAGACCTATACTGTCTTAGTAAAAGCATTTAAAAAGTAATAAATTGTTTACTTGTTTAAAAAAAAACAGTAATGTCTAAATAAGTTTTAACAATAGAGAAAATACAATAATATTTAATCAACTAAAATCTATGGGAAATGATCAAATAAAAAAAAATAGCAAGACAACAATAAAAACAAAATAGAATAATGTAAAGCAAGTAGAAATTAATAAATCAAAATGACACCAAAAAACATAATAAACACAAAATAAAAATTGTATTGTCTATTTGTATCTCTTTGTCTATTTTATTATTTAGAATTAATTAATTAATTAATTTAGAAACTAACAACCAACAATTTAGAGAAAAAGAAAGATACAATAAAAAAATAAAAAATAAAGCTTAATTAGTTAAAATTAAAATAAAAACGACTTAAATACAAAATAAAATATGTTTACAAACTTGATATGATATGATACATATTAGAATTTATAATATAAAATAATAATATGTTTAATCCTGTACAATATAGTGATATATTTGTATACATATATTTTTATTCTCTTATTTATTTTGTTTACTTTATTTGCTGAAAATTTAGCTAGTGCTTTCCAAAAAATATTCTAAATAAGAACATTTACATAAAAAATATAGTCCAGTGATGCTGATGCTGCGCGCTCTCGGGCGGAGAGATGACGTGTGCTGATGTAGTGCGCATGCGCAGGTCTGAGAGACGCGCTTGTGAGCAGCTGTAGCAGCTCGAGCTCGGGTTTCTGCTGATTGACCTGCTGCTGCTACATCCGCTCCGCCGATCCTCGAGCTTAAAACACAGAACAGTGAGTATCCCGGTGATCCGGAGCTTTGTTATTTATATTATAGTGTGTGAGAGGAGCAGGGGCTGTGTTTTTGTGAGTGTGTGAGTGTGTGTGAGTTTAATGTGTACCAGAATTAGAACTACAGATCCTTAAACAGCCCCAGCAGCAGCAGAGCCGGTGTTCTGTCTGGTTGTGCCACCCTGTCAAACCGTGCTACCCTAGAGTAAATTTAACTGTAAAAATACTAATGAAGCCCCTGTATTACAGCATGTTCCCAGTAGAAGTACCATTAGATTAGAAGTTATGTCAATGAAAGGTCATTACATACTGCTTTTTTTTATTTATTTATTTTATAATAATTGTATTTTTTACTATTAATTTCAATTTACACTTTTGTGCAATGACAGTGAGTCCAGGTTGTTTAGTGTACAAAATATACGGATTAATTATATAAAAATTATAAAAAAAAAACTGACAAATTGTCAGAAGATGTGAGTTAGCGCATGCGCAGTGCCTTTAGGAAGCACGTATCGACGGGTAGCACTACTCGACAGAACACCCGGGTTATCCAGCTACGCTTGGTCTGATTCAGCTCGTCCTCATCCTGTAACCTCGCGCTGGATTTATTAATCACATCTTTGCTGTTATACAGTATAAAACAGGGTATTATATAGAATATTATATATATATATATATATATATATACACGCTATACAGATTAGATCTCGTTTTCTTTAATTTCTTTAGGTTAATTAACCCGCCGCCGGATTGGTTCTTATATTTGGATAAATAACCTAAGCTAGGTTAGTTAGCATCCCATCCCATACGAAGCAAAAGGACGTTGAATCAACGTTGATTTTTTTCCTTCTTTATTACATTATTAAAACAACCCCAGCTGGCACACAACCGACCTTCAACGTAGAAATGAGAAACACCATTGAAACAACGTTGAAAGAAAATTCATGTTAAATGGTTGTGCAAACGTTACAATTTTAACGTTGAATCAACATAATGTCCTCAACCTCCTGCCTTTTAAATGAGCATTTTACATTTCATCACCATAAAATTTCAAAAAACAGTTGGATAAAGGGATAAAAAAGTGGTTTTACCTCCATTTGCCATATGTTCCTGTTCTATTAGTTTTAAGGTTTTAGTGTTTTTGAGATCAGATGTTTAGTAATCAGATTAGTAGTGGTGGGTAACATTCTTTATACTTTATTGTTTATGCTTTAACACTCTGTTAAACGAGAGGATGTTCTACTTTTAGCTAGCTTTTAGTATTAAAGCTTTTAGTTTGTAGTTGTTTAGTTACTACTTCTCAGAGATGTAGATTCAGAGAAATATATATTTTTTTCATCACTTTTTTTTTTTTTTTTTTAGGACAGTGTATCATTCAAACAAAAAATGGTAACCATGACAGGCCTCGTCTGCAATCTTCTTGTAGTGATTGTATTGATTTTGTCACTTTGATTGATTTTGTGTGTGTGTGTGTGTGTGTGTGTGTTGTAAATTGCCCAAGGGTAACAGTACACTGTGCTGTGCTGTGATTGGATTGTTTTGCTTCTTTATATATTGTTCATTACATACCTGTATTTAATTGGGGTCTGTTGGTAAATGTCATTTTACAGTTAACATGACGTCACGTGCGGGTCCAAGAGCTGCAGGGACGGATGGGAGTGACTTTAAACACAGAGAGAAAGTGGCGTCTCACTACCAGATGAGGTAATTATACTCGTAGACTCAACCTACTGACCCAATTTCCTGTTTAAAAACACTTTGTGGCATTTTCTTGTCATTATACTGCATTTTACCCATTATCAAGATGGGCAGCTGTTAACGGAATCAAGAATACAGCCCTTTAGTTTCCACAGACACTTGCTTTTATTCCTGTCAGTATTATATGATTGCTGTCTAATGTATGTAAATGTAAAGGAAATAAGCATCATATGCTCTGCCTATGTGTTACATATAAAAAAAATAAAAAGATACATATTTTTTTATAAACACTTCCGAACCTTTAACATATACTATAGGCAAGGATGATGTTTCTGTGTACTTTGGTATGCAGATCAGTTAATCAATAATGCCGCCCCCCTGCTGATGTTTAACCATCTGTCTTACTGCTATCAGAGGCACACTGCTGCTGCTGCTCCTGCCCCGCCCCTAAACCCATACCAAATCACTCAGTGCTCCTCCCAAACTACCCTACCCTTTGTTTAGCCTTTTTCAAATATGAGCTGAGAGTCGAGTCAGCTAAAATCAATGAATTTTATTGCTGTGACGTTTTGCTGACTTATGCCGCAAAAGTCCACACTATTCTTTTACTTTTAGTGACATCTCTGCATCTTTTATCAGGTCAGAAAGGATGCTTGTATTCTTTAGTTGTGGCTCAATGTGCAAATTTCACTTGCTGACTGTAGGGGGAGTCCAGGGATTGCCAAGAATTGCTGATTTTGTGATCCATTAATCTGTGTCTGTTAAAAATTATATGACTTGCTGAAAAAACTCTACATTTAAGATACTTCGAGGGGATAAATATCTGTATTGGACATATCGAACTGATTTTTTTTTTAGTTATAGTACATTTTATATACACATTCAACCTTAGAAAATAAATGAAGAAAGAAAAACTAATAATGATTTTTAATTTCACTAATATGAAATATATGTGTGTGTTGCAGTGCTTCGCTAAAGTCCGAGATCAAGAAACTCACCGTTGTGCATGTCCTTATATGGGCGCTGGTCGCCGCCCAGGTAGTTGTGGCCCACCTCAAGCTCCTGTCTCACGACGTGGTGGCAATGCCGTACCAGTGGGAGTACCCCTACCTCCTGAGTCTGCTGCCCTCGCTGATCGGTGCCTTAGCCATGCCCAAAAACAACATCAGCTACCTGGTGATCTCCATGATCAGCGCTGGCCTGTTTTCTGTGGCTCCGCTGATCTTCGGAGCTATGGAAATGTTCCCGGTGGCTCAGCAGCTGTACCGCCACGGCAAAGCTTACCGCTTCATCTTCGGCTTCTCGGCCGTATCTGTGATGTACCTCCTCATGATAGTCGCGGTTCAGGTTCACGCGTGGCAGATCTACTACAGCAAAAAGCTTCTAGATGCCTGGTTCAACTCCACACAGGAAAAGAAGAAGAAATAGAAACACCAGGAACAGAGAACTATGCCTAGATCATATTATATGTTCACAATATTCTTACGGTTGCCATGCATGAAAATATTAAAAGGGATAAAATGTACACATTGTAAGATTGTGTTTATTTACTGTTTTTTTTTTTACAGTACATCGTGAATTTTGTTTCTTGTTTCTACTGAGTTTCTACTGAAATATGTGTGTTTTCCTTTAGGGGGGGATGTTTCTAAAACAAAATCTTCATTGCATGATATTAAACTGTACCGTTATGTTTCAACCTTTTTACCTCATTGCATATTTCCAATGCTCTAAAAAATAAAGGTTATTGATAAAATCATTGTTGTAAAACTGCTGATATGATCATGGTTGCAAAATGCTTTTTTAATCACATTGTATGAGGCTGATCAATAATGATATTTAAATATTTAACTTAAAGTCCAGTTAGGGAACTACAGTAAATAATGTGTAAATTGTGTAGTGATTTAGTGCCATATCCTGTATACTGAAGTAGCCTAGTAGTTATGGCTAATTAATTAGTAGTAGAATCATAATACACTATATTTCCACAATATTGAAATATATGTTTTTTACTCAACTGGACAAAATGATTGATTTCATCTACATATAAATGTTTTTTTTTTCTCATTTCTAGTAACATAACAAATGTGTATTTTTAAACATAAAGTGATCTATAGACTATTCCAGTCGTGTGTGATTCTGTAGTCCTCATTAAGGCAGAAAATTATAGGGTTTTAAACATTAACTCTTACCATGTTCTGTGGTAAATAAGTGTTCAGATCTCTATATGTTTTGTTCTGTGTTACCAGGTCATTTAAGAGTCAAATGTGAATGTTGCTACACAGTGAGAGTCAGAACAGATATGTTTTGTATTTGATCACTTGATGAAGCATGAACATTGAAAAAGCAGACTTGTAAAGAATCCACAGATTTTCCACTGACTGAACAAGGGCTTTATTGTTTCCCTCTCTTCTTGGAATGGTCAGATCTGAGTGGACATGCTCTTCCGTTCCTGTACAGAAAAGACTTTTGTCTGTTATAAAGCAGAACGTAGTGAAGGCTTTGTATGTCAGTAGACCTTGTGTGTGATACCCTTGTGTTTTTTTCTTTCTTTTTCACATATGAACTTGTAGTGTTACTGCTTCTGGCCACCAAGTGGCAGAATACACACTAAAATTAACCAGCGATAAGTCTGGAAAGAAATTTGGAAAAAAATCTCAAAACTATTGCAAATCAGTCATTCCTCTGTGCAGAAAATAAATTACAAGTGAAACAACCGCTAACATGGCCAGGTCAGGCTGTCCTAGAAGGTTCAGCCCAAAAGCAAACCGCAAAACGTGTAAGAAAGTCTCCAACAAACCTAAAATATAAAATTAAAGACTTCTGCCAGAGTTGAGGTCTAACAGGAATCAGCCAAAAAGAAGAGACTGTAGAGTTTTTTTTTAATTATTATTAATATTTTCAGGTGTGAAAAAACAGGGCAAGAACGATACTAAATGAGGACAAGACCTAAATAAAGTTTGCTAAAGAACAACTAGGCCAGTATTGTTTAATTATCAACATATAGGGCCAGTGTGGCTACAGGTTTTCATGTGATAACTAATTAAAGACTAACCAACTGATTTAAGAAGTGGAATCTACTGACTACTGACACTACTGACCTATACTTTTATGTTCACAATACCAGGCTGAAGTGACTCAAATCTGTTTTTTTGCTCAATGTGGCTCAGATCTGTCTTTTTTTCATAGCTGTGTGAACATGCCAAATCAGATTTGACTCACTTTCATATGTGGTCCTAAACCAGATATGTATCTGATACATGGGCATGCGACATAAATGTCAACACGAAATTCTTGCGATTCACTTTTTGCTTTTACACATTAGCATTAGCGCTACATGCTTCTCTCTCCTACCCACACTGCATCTCTTGGTGCAGCTGTGCAGCTATAGCTGCAAAAAACAGCAAAAGCAAACCGCCGAACCTGAGCATGAACTTCAGAGCAGCTGTTTACTCTCCACTCCAGCAAAAGATGCTCCACATATGAGCTGCTAACTCATCCATTTCCCTTTATAAAGCTACGAGTCTCTCCTCTCTCTAATATGAGGGTTTTTGTTGTTGGTGAAGAAGGAGATGTTTATACAGGTATCAATGTGCAGCATGTGAGACGATGTTTCAGGAACAGATTTGTTCACATTACACACAGATACAGATCACTTACATTCACAGTGAATGTGAACAGGCAAGATAGCCAATTAACCAGTTGATTAACCACCTCTTAATGCACAGGACAGTATATAGGGCCTATAGGACCAGCTGGGTTGGGGAAACACTGGCCTAAAAAGGACCAAGATTTCTGTAGTAATAAAAATTGAGTCTTAGTCTGATGTTTTTGGGGTTTTCCTGACAACAAGGAATTTCTCCATGCACACATTTCATCACTTGATGTGACCCGTGGAAAGAGCCACATTTAAGGATTATTGAGACTTATTTATGCCTCTAGTGGTCTCAGCCTGGATCTGCACATGTTGACAGTTGTTTTAAATGTTCTTCTCCATATTTAAATCGTTTTCCAGGCTGAGGAATGATTTTTTATTACTTTGAGATCTTTCTAAATCCCTTCCCAGAGTCTCTTATAATACAGCTCTTCGGATCATGCTATTATGATATCACTCACTTCACCAATCAAGAGCAATCCAAACTTATGTCTGTGGTTTAAATAGGACAAAGTCCTCCAATGTCCTCTCTAACCATGGTCCAATCATCTGCAGCTGATGTGCTGCACCTGATTCTAATTTTACACATGTTGGGGCAGTTTCCCAGAAATGGATTAAGCCTAGTCTTGGACTTCACCACATGTTGAATACAGATTTCCATTAAAAGGAAAATATAGTGTACAGCCAGGCTTAATTCCTGTCTGCAAAATAGATGTGGGGTGCTCTAACTTTTTCCTATTTGGAAATATAAATGTTATTTATTTATTTTTTTTATAAACACAAATATTAAAAATCCAGCATTTACCTTTTTTCTCGTTCAAGTAAATTGTTATCTCATTATTTTGAGATGCTAAGTCATTAGCAGACCTGTTGATTCCATTGTGGTCTGTGCTGTAACATGAGATGCTATGTCATCAGCTGGTATTGGTCCACTGTGTTATATCAAGTCTAACAGCACTTCATGGAATTTTCATGTAGATTTTATGGAAATGCGGATTTCATTTTCCAGCAGGATTTGGCACACTGTCCACACTTCCAAAAGTACCAATTGGTCCTATTACTGAAATAAAGTAACTTTTCAATAATATTTTATATATGCATTTTTGCACTAGTATAGTGAATGTGACAATGAAGCGCACGCGCACTGTGTGTGTTTTCTGCGCGTCTGCACTGCGCCTGCGCAGTTAGTGTGCCACGTACAGGCCGGGACCCTTCCGGAGGTGTAGCGGAGGAGCTGGAGAGAGTCGGGTCGGGTCTGAGCGGAGTCTTAACCACTGCGGGATCAACGCGTCCAAACGCCAGGTAAATATACTCTGTTATCAGCACGGAAAAGAGAGAAACGGCGGCTGTTTACTGACTTAAATATAATCTAAAGTTACAGATGACAAAGCCGAAGACCTGTCAGGCAACTGGTGAGCGTTAGCATCACCTCAGTTAGCATTAGCAGTAGCATCGGGAAACTGGGGCACTCAGAATCACAAGACTGGCCGAAAAAACGGCGATAAATTACTGTAGAATCAAGTTTATATATATTTCACACTATTTTACAGACTCGCTGTGTAATTTCACTCTGCCTGACTGAAGTTATAAGTCAGAATTCGTTGGTTTGGATCAGTTAGCTTAGCTTAGCTGGCTACTTTTCGCCGGTTGAGCAGAGGCTCACTTTCTGGCAGGAAGCTGCTCTAACATCTGCCCTGTGCGGTTTCAGTGGGGAACCTATGAGGATTACTTTTTGACAAGAGGGGAAAATGGCCTCACGGTACAAAACACACGTAGGTTTATTAATTTATGTTTGTGTAACTGGATCTTTCCTGCTTCACTGTTTTTAAATGCTCCAGTCTGTAGCGTAACCGCGGGCTCCTCATTTTTCTTCATGTTTAGGCCATTGTTAACGTTAGAGTTAGCGTTATCTAGTTCGGTTAGATATCTTAATAATCTCAGTTTTAGATAAATGGGCGAGGTTTGTTCTGCGACTCCTGAGAGCAAACAAGAGTAACTCACCTCGCCCATGTCACTGTCAGCAGCTGAATCATAGTAGTTAGCTTAATAGTTATCTTAGCTAAGCTAGTAGTTTTCTCTTGGTTTACCTTTAAATTATTTATTTGTGTAAGGCTACACACTTCTGAACGCAGTTTCTTGCAGTTAATTTAGGTGACCTAGCTAGCGATCAGCTGCGATTAATAATAATAGAATGATAAAACAGTTAAGCTAGCTTAAGTAACTAGTTAGTTAGCCAGCTAACTAACTAGCTGCCTTACCAACCTAAATATGGCTAATCTTGAATGTTAAAATATGCCATTGTTTAAAGACAACTAAGCTAGTTAATTGAAGTTAGTATTGGCGATAGTTTTAAACGTTTCTCTGCAGTGCTTTCCCTATTAACTTAGATAGAAAAGGTGTTAAACAAACCAGAATATGTTTTATATTTTAGGTTCTTCAATACAGGTACCTCTTGCTTAAATTATTAGCTTTACACGCCTTGGCATCTTGAGGCCTGGAATTCAGGCTTTTAGTTAACAGCTGTGCTGAACTCAAGAGTTCGTTACTTGAAGTTTAGTTTAGAGCATCAGTTGTAAAGTTGTGAAGAGGTAGAGTTAATCAGTGAATAGCCCTATCTGAGTAATGTTCTAATCCATTTTATGAGAAGTAAGAACTACTCAACTAAGTAAAGAAAAAAAATAATAAGAAATGAAGATCGGTCAATCCTTAAAAAATCAAGATCTTTGAAATTTGAAAGTGCAGTTGCATAAAAGACCATAAGAATATTTTTATGGAACTGGCTCTAATCAGGACCCCCCAGGAAAGGAAGAGAGAGGAGAGGAAGCCCACCAAAATACTTTAGTGTGTTTTGGTTTGTTCAACAATTTTGGGTTTATTATCTACATGATTTCTTATTTGTTCCTTGTTCCTGTGTTAGCGTATTTCTGAAGTAGGCCTAATGGTATTTATTATGCTGCAATATTCTTATTTTGTGAACTTCTGTAAAATTTAAACACTTGAGAGAATCTGGTCAGCACTTTATCTTCTTAGTATTTATTTTTTGGCCTAGTACATGTTGAGGTGTCCCCAGTTCTCTACTAGTGGTTGAGATGTGAGATGTGGCCCAGGTATTTAAAGCTCTTGCAGTGATTATGGCTATAATACATAATAAGTAGTTATCCGTGATGTTTTGGCCAAATACGCAGGCGCTTCCATGTAGTTCTGAAACACTACACTGCCTCTGTTTCCATGTTGGAATGAATAGGATTAGCTAATGTTACTCTCCCTTGTGTTCACTCAGATATGCAGCTGCTTACACTGTGGCTGGTGGCATTCAGTCGCAGAAACAATTGTCTTAGATAAGGGTTTCCACAGTTCCACAGTCAGTGTAAGAGGCCAAAGTCTGTGTTGGGAAAGTGCCGCTGACCTGCCAAATCATTGGTTTTGCTCTGACCCTTAGACTGTGCCGTAGAGTTACATTAAGGTTGTTGTCATGTTCAGAAGCTGGGTCTGTCTTCATGGTTGGGTCAGATTACTGTGGACCTAGGGCCTAATTACAGAGCCGTCTTATATTCCCTACTGCTGTTTCAGGTGACTGTTCTGCATATTGTATTCCTTTTAATTAGCCTTCATTGGAGACTTGCCATGGTCATCAGAGGTGAACATAACAGTTTGTTTTGGGTCTGTGAGAGCTTTGGTGCTCCATAAATTAGTTTATTTTGAGCTCCACACTTTTTTCTCTTCACCAATAGTGGTGCTTTCAGTTGAGCTAAAAGTGAGTGCGTGCGTGAGTGTTTGTTTTCTGGTTAGGATGTACTTTTTTAGGGTGTGCTCACAGAAGGCCATCTGTACCGTGCCCAAGCTTGTTTCCCCCCAAAAGTCGAGCTTGTTTGACTAGTTTGAGCACAGAGCTCAAATATCAAGTCAGTGCTGTGACTGTTCTGTTAAAGAATCATGTAAATATGTAAACACACGTAAAATCTCCTTATACATGATGCACAATTAACAGAAAATTGCTGTGTTGCATATTTAATAAAGCTGTTATGAAGGCATGAGGGATGACCTTGTTGTAGCAGATATGCCACAAAGTGTGTACAACCGTAAACTCCTCCATTAAACTGTGCAAGAGTGTTTTGCTTCAACACACAAGGAAAAAAAAAATAAAAAAAAATCTATATATATATATATATATATATATATATATATTGTACTGATGTAACCAGCCTTATCTGTCCTGCGCTGAAGGACGATATGTACTGCATTTTTCGGGCCTTATGTAAGTCAGTTTGTAAGGAGCAGCGTTATACAGGAGTTTCAGTTTAATTCTCCAGCACCAAGATTGAGGCATTATTTTCATTAGCCACATTCCTGTTAGCAGCTAATGCTAATGCTGCTGCACCCAGCCTTAGTGTGAATGTGGAAATCTAAGCTTACTGTTAATAAACGGAAGTGCTTTACTCACCCAAATAAACAGTTTTCAGAAGAGAAATCTGTGTAGATTAACATCTAGCACTTGTTTTTTTTTTGTTTACTTAGCTCAGCTTTACACCCCTGCTTCACACCCCTGTTCCTTACTAGTGTAGCATAATGCGTCTAATAATCCAGTGTGCATTATGTATAAAAATATACCAGAAAATGGACGTTTATAAATTGTGCGCATTATAGAGTGTAAAATATGGTACATTTGGCTATAATCAATTATACTCCACTTACATATAAAATATATTTGGTTGTTCATCTCTAGCCACATACTTCTATGCATCCTTTGTGTTGGAATGGGTGCAGTACATTCACTAGAGGGCAGATCAGAGTCAAATTTTTTGACAACAACAAACTAAATAGTGGAGGATGTTGTGATAATATACTTACTACAAAAAAATAAACAAAATGATAGAGAACCAGTGTAAATATCTTTTTTTCTGCCAGAGTTTCCTTTTTATTTTGTCCATATGGTATTGGTTATTTTCGCTTGAAATTCTGGCTGTAGTTCCCAAAGGTTTTTTAGTAGTACTGCTACAAATACAGATGTACCGGTAATTAACATAGAGTTCAGACGGAAGGCTGTGTCTGCTTTTTTTGCATTTACTTTGATCATAAATGTGCTGATAATGTGACGACTGCACAACATCTCTTGTTTTTCTGTATCTTGGCTAATGTAAAGTCAGCAGTCTGTCTGTGTATATTATTCACTGTATCAGCAGCACTGTGTCTGTGTGTCTGCAGTATGAATGGCCAGCTGGACCTGAGTGGGAAGCTGATCATCAAGGCTCAGCTGGGTGATGACATCCGCCGCATCCCCATCCACAATGAGGACATTACCTACGATGAGCTCCTGCTCATGATGCAGCGGGTCTTCCGTGGCCAGCTCCAGAGCAGTGATGAAGTTACCATCAAATACAAGGATGAAGGTAAAGCGTTCTTGGGGCTGTATTGTACAGTATTACGTACTGTAGCAAATCATATTTCATGTGTATCATCTTCTGTTTTGGCTTATGTTTCAAATACATTATATATATCATTGTAGTGTTTGGTGTTAATTTAGGGTCTGACTAAACACAGTTACAGACTGAATTTTCACTGTCATTTTTCAGGCTTTTGATCTTGCTTTTGATCTTGATACCTATTTTATTCTTTTTTATCTTTATAGTTATCTTTTGTAACAATTGTTCTTTTGGGTGAAACTGGACCGTGAGAATACATTCCACCTCATTTCATTTCCACCTCATATACTACATTTGATGTGAATGGCTATAAAGTATTCTTGAATCCTTGAATCATATTAAGGCAGGTACTAAATGTATCACGAAGACAAATGAGACAGAATCACTATTACAATACTCTACAACGGGCTTTTAACTTGAAAAACAAGGATGCAGGAGACAATTCACAACTCCTTTTGACAGTACATAATTAAAATAAAGCCATATCGAGACCATAGAAAGCCAATATATGCTTTAAAATTATTCAGAGAAATGCATTTAGATTTTAGTTAATCAAAGAATTGACAACTGCTAAAGTTATCTCTTCTATTTCATTTAATTAATGCAAGTAGATCATAAACATTTATTCATATCTGTTGTTTAGCCGCTCTGGCTACCATCATTTTCTATAGGTCATCGCTACTGAGAAAAAAGGTCAAGGAAAGGAAATTCAAAAAAGAAAGTTATTTAAAGTTTATCAGTAATTTTTCTCAGGTTTTATGTTAAATGCGTTCTTATTTCACTCGCAAAACTACCCATTAACACAGGCTTATCAGTTTGACTGTCTGCAGAACCAGATTGTGTGCATTCCTCACCGCTGATGAAACAAATAATCTATTGGTTTCCCTCTCGTTATGTTGCAGATGATGACCTGATCACTATCTTCGACAGCTCTGATTTGTCCTTTGCCATCCAGTGCAGCAGAATATTGAAACTCACTCTGTTTGGTAAGTCTTTACTGGATACCTCTCCCTCTCTTTTTTTTTGTCCTCTATTGTATCTAACAAATAATACAAACTAAAATTATTTCTTAAATAAATAATAAAAAGTGAGCACACATTTTCAAAATATCAAATTTTAGTAAACATAAACGTACCATATTTTTTAAAAATAAAAAAATAATCTGGTTCAGATGTGTCAGTGTAACTGCTCCATCCATCAGTCAGATTTCTGATTCTGACTTCCTCCATACAGAGACCGTATTTCCCTTTTAAGCTTTGAACGCACGCACTATGATGGACAGATTGTACTGTTAGCAGATAATCCCTCTTCAGCAGTGATGACGTAATGACCCTGAGTTAATGCCTCAGTCAGAGAATAAAGATCAGCAGAGTGAGAGCCCTGATGCTGGAAAAAAACAAAAACACACAAAAAACAGAAGGAAAGGACTGGCTTGAAGCTTTTTAACTTCTTGCATGTTCTCCTCCACCAGTCTTACACACTGCTTTTGGATAACTTTATGCTGCTTTACTCCTGCTGCAAAAATTCAAGCAGTTCAGTTTGGTTTTATGGCTTGTTATCATCCATCTTCCTCTTGATTATATTCCAGAGATGATGTTTTTTTTTTGTGTGCACTCTTCTCCTGAACATGACTGGGACTGGATCTTTTGAGTCATGGGGAAATTTAAGAGTCATAATAGTAATGTTGCTGTATGTTAGTGCTGGGAAAATCATGTATCATGATATGGAATTTTTTATATCACGATAATAATACACGATATATGTTATGATTTGAGTATGTTTTAAGTTTTTCTTCGAAAAACATGACAAAATAATATAATTCCTTCCTTGCTTATTATATTTATTTATAAATAAATTAACAAATACGAAAATGAGGGTATTCAATCTGTAATTTCAGTTCATTTTAGTTTTTTCTTTTAATTACCGTTTTTATTAGTTTCAGTTAAGGAGAACTTTCACTTTCAGTTTTGTTTTTTGTTCGTTTTCATTAACAATAATACTTGGTTACTTAGCTATATGGTGATTATAATGCCATAGCTTTATATATAATAAAAATTGTATTAAATACAGATGAACTACATCACAGCTTATTTCCTGGGTGCGGGCAGAGAAATAAAGCTCAAAGTCTCCTGCTATTTAAAAGAATGTAAAATTAATAATAATAACAATAATAATATAGTTCTGCATACTAGAGTTTAGATTGTCTGCCTGAACTCGAACCTGAGTGCGAGCCTGACTGACCCGATGCCTGAAGCACTACTGTATGTAAAATAAAACTGCTACTGTGCACTAAATCAAGATCATTTGACTGCAGCACCAACCGCACTATACTCTTATCAGTACGAGCTCTTTGATCAAACTGGTTAAAATCTGTGGTCACTCTATCAGACCAGATAAACCATCAAACTCAAATGAAACCATAGGCTGTGTGTGTGTCAAAAGTTAAGCTGCTTAGTCAGCTAGCTTACCAGCAATAGGGGGTGTTTCTCATGAATTAACAGCTTTTCCTGAACTTTTAGGAGCGGCTTAGATAAAACCAGGAAGCAGCAGAATCTGGTGTTTATCTGTGTTTTATTTTTATTTTTTTTGTACCCCCAGCTTTCTACCGTTTCCCCTCACTTTAACAAGCCCAACAGCCTGTTCACACTGGTCATCATCATCAGACTGAGAGTGGTTTTCTCCTCTTTTAATACTTTCTAATACTAATGCTAATGAAGAGATAAAAAAAAAGCCAGATTAATATGACAACTATAGCACGCTCGCTTACTACAGCTCACTGACGTCTTACTGATGGTCAGTACATGTAATTCACTTACATGTGGTAATACTAGTATAAAAAAAACAGCCTACACAACAAAAAATGTAGGGTTCTAAACATATATTTATTATTATTTTTGGTACCACTTTAAAATAAGACTACCTTTATAAAGGGTTTGTAAATGGTTTACAATCAGTTTATTAATAGTTACTAATTACGTTGTAAATGCCTTAAAAATAATAATGCCTTAATAATAGTTATAACACATACGTAGAAAGGGCAACAATATAGACGGCTGTGGGTTCACTATTTGGCAAACAACAGGTCATTGTTGCCCTTTCTACGTATGTGTTATAACTGATTATTAATGATTTTTAAGGCATTTACAACCTAATTAGTAACCATTAATAAACTCATTGTAAACCATTTATGAACCCTTTATAAAGGTAGTCTTATTTTAAAGTGGTACCTTATTTTTTCTTAAAGTATGGGTATAAATAACATGTGGGCCATACCAAAATGACCGCACTCGACTGATCTGTAGTTCCAGACACTACTCTTGAGTTGATGCACAAAAGTGCATTCAGTAGTCTGAAGCAGATAGACTCTTTTCATATTGTTAAAAAATGTATGAGTGTAAGATTACATATTAGGTTGTGGCTTGTGCATTAGCTCATGGCTGTTCACTTCTCTTTAAGCTGTTAGTGCAGCCTTTAACCTACCATTAAAGGCGGCGCATGCTGCCATACTTCTGCTAAATTTACAGGCTAATGGTGCTAAACTTTCTAAAAAAAAAAAAAAATAATTATGTGGTGTTAATGTTTTTTGCCAAAATAAAATTCTCAATTTGCTCTCAAATCCCAAAGTCCTGGATTGATCTTATCAGTGATATACCAGTATTTAGCATTGATTAATTGGTTTGTGTTAGAGATGAAGTCCACAGTCTCATAATTATTAAGTATATGGTCAAGTTTTGTAAAAGTCCTAAAACATTTTTTGTAAAACTGATTATCTTCAATTTAAAACCAGTATCCCTGTTTTATTGTCAGCCAGCTGACAAATACATGACAAAACGACTGTCTCAATCCTGTTTTTTTTTCTCATTTTGTCATAAATTTAAAAAACTGTATTATGTATAGTGTTGGCATATATGATAACCATTTTGAAAATTGTACATTTTTTTGAATATTTCAGTAAGTATATGAAAACGTCTCTCTAAAAAAGTCCACATAAGAAACCTACAAAAAAGATGAAAAGGTGAAGCTCCTTTTAACTATTTTATTTTGTATTAATAATAATTATTTTCCATGCATTGTTATCTACTAAATTGTGAGTTTACTGATTGATTGAAACTCTTGGTAAAGATTAACAGGTGGTTTGGATTCTTTGTTTGGATTTTATGTTTACCCCAGCATTAGGCAAAAATGAAAAATGTACACAGTGTGAGAACCATACATATATATAATCCAAAAAACATATATAGTCCAAAAAACGTTATCCCTATAAAAAGGGCTTGTTACTGTAGTAACTGGGCTGAATTGGTAAATGTGTGCTTTATTTCTTTACTATATTTTGACCCTTGCAGTGCATCTTTTTGCCAGATGGTGTCGTAGTAGCCCTGTACAGCTCAGAGTATCTCTTAAGAGGTTTATGATGTTCGTCAGAGCGTACAGAAAGAAAAATGTGGAAGAAAATGATTTGCAGCCATGGTTGCATGCACATTAATTCCTGTGTGTCTGTGTGATGGGGTATATCTTCTTGTCACTGTCCAACGTGTGCTTTCCTGGCCAAAGTTGTTCTTTCTTGTGTTTCCTGTTCCCTGTTTTCAATTACAGCTCTTTCCTTCGCTGCTTTGCTTTGCTGTCGATTTAAAATGAGCTCAAAAAGAGTGTGAGAGAAGGAGGACAATGGGAGGAGAGAGGGATGATAAAGAGAGGGGGGGTGTTTCCTACACTAGGACTTGATTGCTGGTTTCGTGGCTCCACAACCTCACATGCGCAAGTGTGTCCCAAACATGTGACTAGAGGAAGGGTTTGGGTCTGAATCGGCTGCCAGTGCTCGTGTGTGTGTGTGTGTTTGTGTGTATATGTGTGTGTGTGTGTGTGTGTGTGTGTGTGTGTGTGTGTGTGTGTGTGTGTGTGTGTGTGTGTGAAATGGTTCAAGCAGCGGTCCTCCTGATACACTGACCGTAAAAAATCCAGGTTCTTCTTCAGACATTCAGCTGCTGACCCTTTTTAGCCTCATCTGGTTTGTTGTCTGCTGTGTGAAGATCTCATTGAGAACTTCTTATTACTGCACTCTAGTAAGAATTTTAACACATGCATTCGCAATTTGTTTGCAGTAAATGGGCAGCCTCGGCCACTGGAGTCATCCCAAGTCAAGCACCTGCGCAAGGAGCTGATCCAGCTGAGAAACAAAATCAACAGCCTGCTGGACAGCCTGGAGCCACCTTCAGAACCTGCACTGGAGAGCAGCAACCCACAAACCGGTACATACCAGCATACAAGCATAGATTCAACTATACACCCAGATTAAATACAGATTTAGCACAAATACAGCCAGTGGTCATACAGAAGCTATGTGTTTAGAGACCCAAAGATTCAAAATCCTTCAAAGGCTTCATAATAAATTATATTTCCATCATTTTTGTTGAAAGTAGTTGTGGCAATGGGCACATTTTTGGAGCTGCAGAACATGAAACCAATCCTGCTTTAACAAGAGATAATAAAATAACCATTAATTTGTCAAAATATCCTGTATCTTTAACAAATAACCTGTAAAAGCACTTAGAAATTTTAAGTTTTTGATAGGATTAAATATTGCATTCAACACCCACTTAACACTCCAACCTGAGCCACTAGTCTATCCCTAAGACATAGCTTGTTTTTAGCTTTAGCAGGTTTCCTTTTTTAGAGTTTGTTTTTCGTCTTACCTCAGTTATTTTATGTTTATAGGTTATATTATTATGTAGCAATGTTACGAGAAAACTTTTCACTAGGGTATAATGTTGAAGTTTTAATTGTCATTTCTTGTTCGTAAACTAGATTGCAATACTGATGGCACTCACTGCTGCAGAACCCCATTAAAGCCAGTGTTAGAGTCCCACATTTTTCTCAAACTCACATCTCACAATGTCTTCAGAATGTGTAAAACTAACATGCCTCATGGAGGAAGCAGAATATCAATGACATTGAGCACCGGTAACTGGATACCACACTGAAAATACATCATTTAGCATACAGTAAAGCTGTTTTGTCTTGTAAGATCTATACAAGACAATATAAATCTAGAAAAACTAAGATTAGAGAAAACATGATTCCCCGAGGTATATGACTATTGATAATTCACAATGATTTATAGCAAATAATTATCATATAAATAGTAAATAAGGTTTTGCAACGAAGCAGCCACAAGTCATGATACTGCCTCTTTTTTGCCAAATGTAACGCTTTTTATTTAATCCACATTCTAATTTGGATTTGTGTGTCCACAGAAAATGAGTCCAAATGGCCATCTGGATTATACATGTGGTCTTGAGCTCACTTCAGTTCACTCTGATAGTCGGAGTGTTATTTTTGGAGAGTTGTGGCATTCTTCTCTGTATCCTGCTGCTGCACATTGTCCTTGTTCAGTGTTTGCCTCATTGTGAACTCATGAACATTGACATTAACCAATGCAGGAGAGGACTGTAGGCTGTTAGATGTTACCCTGGGGCTCTTGGTGACTTCACTGAATACTATTTGCTGTTTCTTTGGACTGACTTTAACTGAGCGACCACGTCTTGGCATAAATACAGTGGTGCTGAGTTTCCTTCATTCAAATGGGTTTTTTAATCTTTTCCAGCCTGGTGAGCTTTGCTGGGTCCTCCGGGATCTCCGCTGTTGAAGGCATGGCACACTTCCATAGCCTTGTACAGATTTCAGAAACATTCTAACGTCACTGTAAATGCTCCTACAGTCGCTGGTGATTTTGTAATTTAGTATTTTTGTTGTTTGCCTAAAGGAGCGCATCAATTACTCGCTGTAAATCCAGCCAGACGCTAACTGTTCTAATCATTATTGCCTGTGATGTCGTCATCATACCCAAAAGCTCTATTAAATAGCATTGTTTTTATGTGCAGAGTGCATTACTAGATAATAGAATTAAGCTAATACCCCCTGTGTATATATATATGTATTTTTATAGAGTGTGTGGAGGCTGTAGATGCAGCAGTGAAGCAAGCCCCTCCTGTCAGTGCTGCCAGCATGTCTGCCTTTGACCCCCTGAAGAACCAAGAAGAGGTCAGCAAGAATGTCATCTCAGCTTTTGGCCTGTCAGATGAGCCTGCTCCAGGTACGACTGTCATGCAGGAATGCATGCATGCAAACTACCATGCATTACCTACTGTATTTTTTTTTTGCTGTTTATATATGGTGCACCATATAAGGCAAATTATCAATGAACATCAATTGTCTGGTCTATTTTCATAAATAAGGCACATTATGCGACACTAGTAAGGAACAGAGGTGTCGCCATGTTTTTCTTCTAATTCTAAGCTAAACAAAGTAAACAACACTGTAATTTAAAAAACAAACAAACAGGGGAGTCGCCAAGTTTTCCTTATAATTCCTCCTAATTTTAAGCTAAATTAAGTAAACAAAAATGTAATTTGAAATAAACATTGCTGTTCATAGTCAAGCGAGTGCTGGATGTTAATCTACACCGATATATTTGTGAAAACTGTTTATTTGGGTAAATAAAGTACTTCCGTTTACTTACAGTAAGCTTAGATTTCCACTAAGCTAGCGCTTAGCCCGGTTAGCGGCTAATGCTAATACTGCTCCAGCCTCGGTGCCTCAGGCTAAACTGAAACTTCTGTATAACGCTGTACTTCAGCGGAATGGCTTTACTGCTCCTTAATACCTGACTGGTAGAATTCATACATAAGGAGGACCGGATTATAAGGTGCATTATGCGGCACTAGTAAGGAACAGGGGAGTTGCCAAGTTTTCCTTATAATTCCTCCTAATTTTGAGCTAAGCTAAGTAAACAAAACTGTATTTCTAAAAAAAAAAATTGTTCAAAGTCAAACGAGCACTTGATGTTAAATCTACACCGATTTCTCTGCTAAAAACTGTTTATTTGGGTTAATAAAGTACTTTTATTTACTTACAGTAAGCTTAGATTTCCAGATTTCCACTAAGCTAGTGCATAGTACAGTTAGCGTGTAATGCTAATACTGCTCCAGCAGTGCTAGCTGGGGTTAGAAGCAGGCTACAAGCCGATAATATTAATCTCTGAATGGCGAAAAAACTAGTGCTTAGCGCGATTAGCTGCTAATGCTAACACTGCTCCAGCCCCGGTGCTGGGGAGATTAGCTGCTAATGCTAACACTGCTCCAGCCCCGGTGCTGGGGAAACTTTATTGAAACTCCTGTGTAATGATGTACTTCAGCGGAGTGGCTTCACTGCTCCTTAAAACCTGACTGGTAGAATTCATACATAAATTTTTGGGGAAAAATGAAAGTATTTTATGTGCACCTTATAGTGAGATAAATAGAGTACACAGAATATCACAGGGCTGCATGTATATATATAATCCCCAGTTGGTTAATCACAGATTTTACAGTTGTTTTAGAACAGTAACGGAAGTGATCTAAATCCAGCTTATGTTACAGAACCCTCCAGGGATGTTCTCTGCTAGGACTGGCCTCAGTATGTGGGCTTGATTAGCTGAAAGGGGCCTCCTGCTTCTCTGTCCTTCTCACTTTTCTCCTGCTCTACCTCTCTTTCAGCCCCAGCAGCTGTAGGGGAGGAGCGCTCTGGCACTCCTGACAGTATTAACTCCTCCTCAGCCACTCACCCTTCTGCTGCAGCCCCTCAGGGCCCACCCCCTTACTCAGGGGTCCAGCAGCCTCCTGCCACTACGATGGATGGTAAATATTGAAATATATATGTACACATTTATGCACACTACAACCAAATACAAAACACTCTTTAACATTATAATGCCCACGTAGGCCTGTCACAATCATTACATAATTGATTTATCGTACAATAAATGGGCATGACTTTAATAATATTTGATAATTGTGATATTGTCTATTGTGTTTATTTGTATGTTTGTTCACATATATAATACTGAACAGTATTTTAGCCAGTCATGCAATGACCAATGCTTCAATAACTGTAATTCCATATATACAGTTTGCAGTAGGTGAAGAAAAAATCATATTTCCCGAATTATGATTAATTAAATCTGTTATCTTTAAAAGGGTAAAATTGCTTTGTTATGCTCTTCTATTGTTATAATATTAGTGGCATTTAATAATCTTAAAATGACAATAATATTGTTTATCGCAATCATTTCTGGATCGATATATCATCCACAAAATATTGTTATTGTGATAGTCCTATGCCCATGACTAGGGTACAAGTAGGGTACGACCTAGGCTTGACGAAAAAATAAACATTGCCCTTAGGGCTGCAAATTTATTCATCTTCTGACACTCAAAATCTTAGTTTCGCCACAGATTTGAACATTTCCAGATCTGTGCCAAGCACAGTAAAACTACAATGTGTCCTCGAGCTTCAAAAAAGCTGCAAAAATCCTTTTTTACAGTGTTTGATGGAATATTTAACCATAAATACCTATATGCTCACAATACAAGAATCTACTGATGTGAAAGGGCATTTTCACACCTCCTAGATGGTTTCTGTGGTCTGGATCAGTTAATGAGTTCTTTATTTGGAGCATTTCTTCCTCTGTTTGGTTTGGTTTGGCTAAAATACGCAAAAATAAACCTAGTATATTTTCTCCTTTGATTGGTGATTGGTCAGAGTTGTCTGGTGCAGAATAATGAAAGTAAAATATAGTGAGAAGATTCTGTGTTCCAACACAAATACCTGTGCAGTGTGAAGAAGCTGCTTTATCACAGAACACTAAAAAAGTGTGCCACAGTGCTTTTAAACAGTGTTTTCAATAGGGTGCTTTTAAAAACAGGGTTTTTTGTGTCGTAAATGAAGTCGCACTGCTGTTAGCAGTGAACGCAGCACATACCGTGCTCTTAGTGTGTAAACAGCATGGAGCAGCAGAGACAGCGTTTGTTCATATCTGTGGTAATTAGCGTTCTGTGGCTAATATGTATATACTTCAGCATTTTTATCAGCATTTTAAATCAAATAAAAGAAGTATATTTGACCATTTCTGACCGAGCACATCTGGACCCACACCAGAGTGCAATTACTGTTTTCACACCTGCTCAATCGAACTGCACTAACGGTACAAACCAACCAAATAGTGCTCGGGTGCAAATGCCCTAAAACTCTCTCCTCCCCAGGTAAAACAAACTTTCGTCCAGTAGTCACCCCCAGATAATCAAAGACAATTAGAAAGTTACACAGCTAAAGCACTCTGGGAAGTCCTTAAGGTATATAACATTACATTTGGTCCTACATTGTTGTGGAGTGACTTCATTCCCCAGGAAATGGACGTCTCGGTCTATCCATCCAGCAAAGAGAGAGAAAAAATGTGATCAAATAAGTAAAAGCTTGTGAGGAGCGTCATGTTTTCCTCTGTCATATTAGATTAAAGGTTCTGTCCCAGTTCCACAGGACTCTCGTATCTGCTGAGCCCACATGAGAAACTGCAGTGTTACTCTGGCCTGTTACTCTGGTCACTATGGTTACACCGAACACAGTGTCAGAACTTTGGGAACCTTTGATGATCAATCCAGTACTCTTCATTTACGCTAAAGCACAGAAACACACACACTTTTCGCTTATTGCTTTGTGCACATGAGCAAATAACAAAACACATAAACCCACTGTGCAAGTTATTATTTATATATTTATTTATTTTATTGTATTTTTTTTAGAACTGCTGTTAATTCCATTCGGTCAGTTTTGTGTTTCTTGCATGTGTTTTGTGTTTTGAGATGTTTTTAGCTGTGCTAAAAGAATGTAGATGTTGGGAGGTGATGAGCTTTCAGCTTTTTTCATGCTGTGCAGCTGGTCAGCAGACGCAGTCATGGCAGATATGCATGTGTACACATTAGGAATGCACATGTCAGATTAGGGTTAGACTGTATAACGGTAATACTGTATATCGCAGTATTAAAGCATTTTATCCGAATCTTCAAATGAGGACAGTATTTTATGAATGTGCCAAATTTTTGCTCTGTGGTTTGCTAATACAGGCCAAAAAAGCTCATTTATTCATGCATTTATGCATTTAAAATGACTAGAGGATGCGCTGCCACTATGATCGGGAAATCGTTGGTTCGAATCCTGGTCATGCAGCTTGCCATCAGCTGCCGGAGCCCTGAGAGAGCACAGTTTTCCTTGCTGTTTCTCTTTGGGTGGGTACAGTACAGTAGATGGTGCTCTCTCTCCTCATCACTCCTAGGGTGATGTTGATCAGCACAAGGCTGCATCTGTGAGCTGATGTATCAGAACCGAGTCTCAGCAAGGATGCTACTCGGAAATGCTGCATCAGCAATTTAAAAACGAAAAGAAAAGTTTATGGGGCGATCACTGAATTTGATTCACTGATAATTGATAAACTAATAATTAATTTTCTTTGCAATTTTCTCTGTTCATGTCAAAGGCAAAGTCACTGAACCTGCATATAGGAGTCTGCCAGGTGTGCCTCAAAAGTCTCAGTCGACTGTATGTGCAGGTTTGAAGCTTTATCTTCTAGACGTGTGTGATTTGAGCCTCATTTAGCTGGAACACAGTCACACAGATGGTGGCTAACCTGTTAGCAGTTAGCTTATTAGTTAAGCAAGTGAGTTTTATTACCCAACACCATAAAAAAGGCCAATTTCTGCTATTTCTGGCTGTCCGGTCGCTCCATCATTGTGTCCTGCGTTACAGTTTATTTAATACATGTAAGCATCCACATTGCAGGCTAGAAAAAGTAAGTTAGTCCCTGATTAATTGCTAAATAAATATAGACAAGCACAATCCAAGTAAACTAATAATACTAACAACAGTGTGTGGGTTTCACATGTGTGTTGTTCATTAAATAAAGGCATGCATATTCTGATTTTTCTTTTTGTTTTAAGTAAGTGAAGCCCTTAAGTTAGCCAGGAAACCTCTTAAAATTTAAACTCATCTTTTATATTGGGGAAGAAATGAGACAGAGACAGTTTTTTACTAATGTAATTTCTGGGTCCCAGGCTGAGACCAGTTGAGAAAAAGAAAAGCGGCTTTAAAAGCACAAACTGTCCTGTTTTAGTGCGTCTTACTTCGACTCACATCGCACCTTTCTTCCTCTCTTCTTCTTTCTCAGGTCAGATGTATCAGCAGTACCAGGCTCCAGGTGGATATCCCCCCCAGCAGCCAGCAACTACTCAGCAGCAGTATGGCATGCAGTACCCTGGTAATATTTCTATACAGTTTTTTATACTCATTTAGTCATTACATCAAGTGAAAGGGCCTATCAGATCCCTATCAGCTCTTTCATAGGTTTACTTTTGACAATTTTAATTACAAACTAGAATTCATGGAAAAGGTTGATTAAAGCGAACAACTATATGGATAATAGTATTGTTGACACGATACCAAAATTATGACTTTTAATGAACACGAAACTAAAAATGTTTTTCTTTATTAATAAGAAAATATTTTGATGTCAATTCTTCATTTCAAGAAAAAGCTAGATTAAAGTAAAGGTTTAACCGTTTATGCATATACATACAATTAATATGTCCACAGATACGTACAATTAGTTCTGTATATACAGGGGTTGGACAATAAAACTGAAACACCTGTCATCATTTTAGTGTGGGATTTTAGGATTCATGGTTAAATTGGAGCAGCCTGGTGTTCAATCTTCATTAATTGCACATTGCACCAGTAAGAGCAGAGTGTGAAGGTTCAATTAGCAGGGTAAGAGCACAGTTCTGCTCAAAATATTACAATGCACACTATAACATTATGGGTGACATACCAGAGTTCAAAAGAGGACAAATTGTTGGTGCACGTCTTGCTGGAGCATCTGTGACCAAGACAGCAAGTCTTTGTGATGCATCAAGAGCCACGGTATCCAGGGTAATGTCAGCACACCACCAAGAAGGACCAACCACATCCAACAGGATTAACTGTGGATGCTGTAAGAGGAAGCTGTCTGAAAGGGATGTTCGGGTGCTAACCCGGATTGTATCCAAAAAACATAAAACCACGGCTGATCAAATCACGCAGAATTCAATGTGCACCTGAACTCTCCTGTTTCCACCAGAACTGTCCGTCACCACAATCAATTATTGTGCTCTAAAACCAGGTGTTTCAGTTTCACTGTCCAACCCCTGTATTTGCTAGACAGTACATTTAAAATGAAGCAATTAGTGTGTATTTGCCTTTTGTAGACATTTAATTGATTAGGAATTGCAGCCATTTTTTTTTACATAGTCTTATGTTTTTGTCTTCCTCTTCTTTTTTTCATTTTTTTTTTCAGCTGGTTATACTCCACAGCATGGTGGCCCTCAAGCTACTCCTCCCCAGCAGCAGCAGCAGCAGTTCCAGAATTACCCCGCCCCCACATCTCAGGCTGCTGCGCCAGGCTCCGCCCCTGGATTCAGTGCCCAATCACAGGCCCCTCCTCCTCAGGCAGGAGGCCAGTACCCACCAGGTGCATTTCCACCTCAGAATTACACCTCCCAGGCCTCCCAGCAGCCGGCCAATTACAGCCTGCCTCCCACCTCCCAGCCTGCCCCTGGATATCAGCCCCGCCCTGGATACACTCCACCGCCCGGTGCGACCCCTCCACCCGGGGGCTCAAACCCCTACGCCCGAAACCGCCCCCCCTACGGGCAGGGCTACACCCAGCCGGGCCCGGGGTACCGGTAAGGTCCAGCTAATGTTCAGATCCGGCTGGAGCTGCGGCTGATCCAGCTCTCTGATTACAACACATCAAGCCCGAACACCCTGTTTGACCTTGTGTTGTGTGTATGCATGTGTGTGTGTGTGTGTGTGTGTGTGTGTGTGTTTAAAAGAGAATGTGTTTGAGGAAGTGCCGAGAAATTGGGTTGTGTGTGTGTGAGTGCACAGACGAGACCAAACGTGTTAACAGCTGTGTGTGTTATTGAGGATATAAAGGTGTGTGAGTGTTTTGAGTGTGTGTGTGTGTGTGTGTTTGAGAAAGTGAGAGTGTGTGTGTGTATGAGAAAGTGTGTTTTATTTTATCACTCGTCTCCTCTGTAGTGTTAACGTGTGTTAAATCATAAGTCTACTTTCTGTTGAAACACTAGATATAATCGCACCTGAAGGAAATTGTTGTTTCGTTTTCATTTTTCCCCCAAATTCTCTCCATTTTCTCATCACCCGTCTCTCGGTTTTTACTAATCCTTGACTGGCCCTCTATAGTGACACAAGTCATTTATGTATAAATTGTAACATTATGTTTTCTGGAGGTGAATAAAGACTTTGAGACTGAGAAAGTGTTTGTCTTGTGTGATTTGCGGGGCTTATAATCGGCAAATACGCTTTATAACCAATTCTCTAAAAAAGAGGACTCACAGTGCCATCGATTCAAAACTAAAAATCTTTTTAAGTGTTAATGTAGCAGACTGAAAGGCTTAATTATCGTGTGAATTTTGTGTCAAATATTTTGCAAAAAAAAAAGAAATAAATCTGCAATTAAAATATGAAAAATTAAAAGGAAAAAGTGGATGTTGCAAATTCAAAAGAAAGAAAATAAATGAAGCAAATATATATTTTTAAATATACTTGGTTACTGATTATTCTTTGCAGTTATTTTGAGATTTGTTTTTGTTTGGATTTTGCTAGTCTTTGCTTTTATTTTGTGGATTTTCGGTGGATTTTGCTGATAAAAACTTTTGCTTCTGAAATCTCTTGTTTGCTTCTGCTTCATTAGCACAGTTTCACAAAGTCTTTCATCAGCAAAATCCACATAAACACAAAAATAAAAGCAAAAACTTTCAGAATCCCAACTGAAATACTTTTAAAAATAACTGCAAAGAATAATAAAGAAACTAAACATATTAAATATATACTTGCTATATTCTTTCGCTTTTGAATTTGCACAGACACATTTTTCTTTTGATTCTTAAAATTGTAACTGCAAGTTTTGGCACAAAATTTACTACATACTTAATGAAGTCAGTGAAAGGTTAATGGACCCAGGTGTCCAGGTGAATTTTGTGGTGATAGTAGTCTTACAAACCCCACTTCAACCTTCACTGTGAAACAGGGTGGTGGTAGCATCAGTTTAACACCTTCATAAAAGTCGTATTGGTCTTGTTGGCCTCCCTCACTACTGTTCTTGGACAGAAACTTGTTTCTATTGGCAGAATTAATCTGCCATATTCCTATCATTTAATTGTTTTAAATTTGTGATTATTCTTTATAAAAGCAATAAAATGAAAAACATCCAAAGAGGTAAATACCTTTTATATTGCATTATATATTACATCTTCAAACATTTGAATGGCATAATTGTACCTTTTTCCCCTGTAAAGCAGTTAATCCTTTAGACAGAAAAATCTCCTGTAAGTGGTTTTGCACAGCAGCCAGAAGCATTGCACTACTGTAACGAGTCAAATACTTTATTTGTCTTAAGAGCATTTATTCAACACACACAGTTAGTTAGAAATAGTTTCAGGACCTCTTTTTTATAACATCTTGCCTCTCGCATCAAATTACTGTGCAACATCTTTTTAATAGATCCACAAAAAACACATTTTTACATTTATTTCCTCCTGCATGCTCACAAAATAAACCACAAAAACATTGCAGCATGAAACTGTTAAAAATATACAGGATTTAATGCAGAAGAAAAGGCATTTTCCACAAAAGAAACACTTCCATAAAATCATACTGTAAAAGCTCTGTCTGCAGTTGAGCTAATTATTTTTTCTTGAGAAAACTTCAGAAGAACAGATACGTGAATGACTTGCCAGTTGTTGTTTTGGCTACAGTTTCCCATATGGACTTACTTATTATATTGTCCTGTTTATTATTTTTTTTTTACGGATCACAACCATTTTTACACTTTAACCTCGTAGGACCTGGCGTCCACATGTGTGGACATCACATTTTGGGTTTTCTAGACCACAACTCTATATTTTGCTCTACAAGATCCTGGTGTCCACTTATGAGGCCATTATACTGTCACCTAGTGGTGGCAGAAGAGTTTAACATGTTACAGTTTCGATTTTTTTCAGTAATGTAATTGAAATGTAATTGAACTTTAAATACAGTAAATTTGTACGTTTTTTACTTCATGTCTTTATGTTGAAGCAGCACTTTAAATGAGCCCTTTTTCTCAAAGGGACACAATTGTTATTTCTACTTTTGTTCTGCACTCAAGCAAAACATGTTCTATCGAAATGTAAAATATAAAACTGAAGTCCTCATATGTGGACCATATAACTTTATTTTTTTCTCAGAAACTACATCACGTAAAAAGATCATTTCTTTTTCGTTTTAAACTAATCAGGTGCCAATTAGCCCAAATAGCAAAGAGAAATAAAAAATGCATGCCATGCAGGAGTTCAGGTCTTAGGTCTTGGGAGGTTAAACAACTGAACTCCTGTTTTAGGATTTAAGAATGCATGATGTACTACTGTGATCTGAATCTTGTGAATACACACTGATATGCCACATATCATGGGACTGGAAAGCTAAAGAACAGAGAACCTGCAGGATATGCATGTGGAGCTTGTGTTTTGTGCTAGAATCTCTTGTGGTTGGTGTGGTGCAGTGGATAACACCACTACCTATCAGTGAGCTTTAACTACCACATTGTGTGGGAGACTGGGGACCCATCTCTGTATTAGAAATACTCTTGTAAAGCCCTACATGAACAGGATTAGTTTCTCAGGGGTGATTTTATTCCCGTCTGGAACAACCATGTACGTGTTTTATTTCTCAAGACGTCCTCTGAGAAAATTACAGGCTGAATTATCTACTGTTTTTCTCTGAACTCCGTGCTCCTCCGGTAATTTTAGTCCTGTCTGGACGCACATCTCTGAGTTTCGTCTCCTCGCCTTTAATAAAAATAGATATTTGTCCACTGCTGCGCACCGTAATTACACTTTGGGTGCGCCACAGTTTCCACGGAGATCCACGTAAATAACAGCAAGTGGAAATGGAGGAGCTACTGAACACCGCGATGTCATGTGATTGAGAAAAACTAAAAACTCACTGGTTCTCCTGTTTTTTTTTAGTGAGAAGTGAATTTTTAGTTTTTTTTCAGACGCCCCCCTGAGAAACTAATCCTGTCTGAATAGGGATTAAATCATATAAAATGCTTTAAATGTAATGTTAAATGTCTCTTGTCTTTTCAGCTTAACGATTTTGACACACTCCTGTCCCATGACTTTTGGCATTTCAGCGCATACATAATCCGCAGCTGCATAGTGAACATCTTTATACCGTCCTGTATTTTTCAGCACTGGTGCTTTGTCCCATCTTTTGATAAATAATTTATATATATTTTTAAACCTTCCAGGGAGCCTGCTACCCCGTTCTTTCATAAACTCATCTATTTCTTTGATCTTTCGTAAATGTTTTGATAAATTTGTTCTGCATATAAATAGAAAGTATCATATGTGCCTGTAGATAATGTCGATACATTCATTACAATATATAATTAATATAAGCCTGTGCACTTTCTGTACAAATTTACATTTACATATCATATGCATCATCTCTAGCCAAGTATACATTCCTCAGGTGTGTGATCGGACAGGTGTGTGTGATCGGAGTGGTGTGTGATTGGACAGGTGTGTGTGATCGGACAGGTGTGTGATCGGACAGGTGTGTGATCGGACAGGTGTGTGTGATCGGAGTGGTGTGTGATTGGACAGGTGTGTGTGATCGGAGTGGTGTGTGATCGGACAGGTGTGTGTGATTGGACAGGTGTGTGATTGGACAGGTGTGTGATTGGACAGGTGTGTGAGATCGGACAGGTGTGTGATCGGACAGGTGTGTGTGATCGAACAGGTGTGTGTGTGATTGGACAGGTGTGTGTGATCGGACAGGTGTGTGATTGGACAGGTGTGTGTGATTGGACAGGTGTGTGTGATTGGACAGGTGTGTGTGATCGGACAGGTGTGTGATTGGACAGGTGTGTGTGATCGGACAGGTGTGTGATTGGACAGGTGTGTGTGATCGGACAGGTGTGTGTGATCGAACAGGTGTGTGTGTGATCGGACAGGTGTGTGTGATCGGACAGGTGCAGGGTTCTACCACGACCCCGGAATGGGAACGCCGCACTCGTACCAGGCCACGTAGTTGATGTGAGTGTTCCCCCCGATCTGTCCGAACTGCACGGGCTCCTGACGGACGGCCCGGAAAAAACCTGAAAAACCCATTTTTCTTACAGGTTCATGTGCTGTATATTTTTATAGGTGTGTTATATTTTATATACAGGTACTTAAAATCTCTGTACCATCTTTAGGTGGTAATCGGTTTGGTGACAGTGGTCCTCCAGTCCGTCCATCCAGGAAAGAATCGACAAACTGACAGTGATCCTCTCCGTTTCCTGTCTGGTCTCCTATGTTGTAAAACTTCCCTGTAGAGACACATAGATTAGAAACTGTTTAACCATTTTAGTCTCTGCATTGGTTAAAATGGACATCATGTATTTTTTGTATTGTTGCACATTACACTATTTCATTCACTGATTCATGATCAGCTAATGAGCTGGTTTATAAACCAATAAAACAGTAGCTTGGCCACGCCCACTGCACTGGAAAAACGTAATTTTTACTAATTTAATGTTATTTAGAACACTTTTTGATCATGTTTTTTACTGTTCATGAAATAAAAAGGTTAATATGAAATATACATTATTATACACAGGCTATTAAATATTGTAGTTAATTAAATGTATTTTCTATATAGATTTTATAGTAGAATATTAGTATTTTTTCCTGTGCATTACATACTGAAAACAGCATTCTTATATAATTTTCCATCCCTGGAGATAATTCAGGCTAAAAGGGTTAAAATATGGGGTTCAGCTTTATGTGCCACCTTGAAGCCTCTCTGAACATCCCATCTGAACTACTTCTAATTTCACCTGCCTCGCAAAGATGGATTTATGATCCGGGGTGAGGCATTTAAACAGGCTTAAAATCCAGACTGTGCATGGAACATACAAGGCACTACTATATTGCTGTTGCTGCTTATTCAGAGTGAATATCATCAGGTTAGCAGTTGGTGCACAGCAGTGTTTCTGATGAATTGTGCAGCAACAGATTTGCATGTCCGCAGTGAAGAGCTGTATACTTATAATTTGCACCTTTATTGTAGGTGACTAACAAATCGGTGGCTATTTAATAAGATAAAGCACTAAAAAGTCAGGGTAGATCATCTTTACTGCAGGAGAAAAGCAGTGTACTGACCTTTAAGGGAATCGCTGAGGTAGATCTTGTATCTCAGCGAGTTGCAGAGCTGAATTCCCACATATTTGCGGTACCAGGTGCGTTTCACAAACATTCTCCCATTACATTCAGAATAAGAGTCTGCGGCTTTGAATGGGAACGAGGACCAGATCGCATTTTTACCTGCAGGAGACACAAATATATAAAACAGCCCTGAGATTAAATTCTACTTCTTTTCACCAGTGGACATGGCTGGCAATGGCTGGTTTTAACATAGTTAATGAAGACGAATAAGACATAATTTTAAAAAAAGTAAGTCAGTAGGGAACCCTCTGGGCTTTCTAGGCCTTTAGAGAATGTATGGAAATTCTGAAAAAGTGTGTCGTCTTAGAATAGAATTATGCTTGCTTTTTTTTAACTGCAACTATTAAAGAACTGGTTAAGACTTTTAGACCTTTTAAAGTCAAATGAGTGCTGGATGTTAATACACAGATGTAGAGTAAACCGCTTCAGTTTATTTACAGTAAGCTTAGATTTCCAAAACAGTGAGTTTTTTCAGTGATGTTTCTCCAGCACTAAGGCTGGGTGCAGCAGCATTAGCATTAGCCGCTAACTGCAGTGCTATCCTTAATTGGTGGTTGGTGTGGTGCAGTGGATAACACCAGTGAGCTACCACATCATGTGGGAGACTGGGTTCAATTCCTGGTCTGGGTGACTATACTGCTCTACACTAATAAGAGTCCTTGGGCAAGACTCCTAACACTGGCCCACCTCTGTAACAGAAATAACCTCGGATAAGAGCGTCAGCTAAATGCTATGTTTAACTGGATGTTTTTGACATTTAGGTCCTGAATTGATTTGTGAAAACTACTTTAGACTCATAGGATTACCTGTGGGAATATCAGTCACACGAGGGTCCACTGTAAAAACAGAAAAACATAATCTCAGTCAGTAATATTACATAATAAATAATATTATTAATATTCTGTGGGTGATACTGTACTTCACTGGCTGAATGAAATATGTTGATATTATTCCAGGATTACATTTGAAAGTAAAGCTTTCAAATGAGACCTGTCTACAAGCATGCACCCTCCTGCTGATCCGGAAAAATAAAACTCACCAGCCTGATATGATTATTTACAGCAGCTTCTCTCTTAGGCTTACTCACTCAGATTTCTGTAAAACTGACTTTTTTACAACACCTGTTGTTAAAATCACTGTAAAAATACTTTTGACTTGATTATCATTAGTTTTATTATTAGTTTTATTATTAGATTATAAAGGAGTGATAGTGGAACACTGTTTCTGTGGATTTCCCACAATGCTAAAGCTAAAAGCACAAGGTAAAATCTCTATTTAAACCCTGAAGATTTTACACACACCGACCAAAATCATGGATTTCAGAGTCACAGACGTATAATTCATCAGTTTATGTCGTCACTCATATGTTTCCTATTAGCTGCTGGCACTTTAACAAATCTCCAGGATCTTAACAGAGAAAAAAAAATTAGCCATATTGGATCAATTAGCTTCACACTGGGCCGCTGGCCGGACTGATTACTTTAAAATGCTGATAGAAGAGTTTTGTACAAATCTAACAGACTAGTTCAGCAAGTCTGCAAGAAAATTAAATGCTGTTGAGTATAATTTTAAATACTAATGGATAAAATGTTGAAATAAATCACTCAATATTTCAGTATACAGAGGAAGTGACATCACGTGGTGCAGGTAAATGTTTTTAATTAGCACTCTTTATTTACATTTTACGCAGTCAACAGAGTTGACAAGAACCTTAGGATATACATAAAAAAAAATTTTAATAACCGAAACAACATATTTTACAGAAAATCGCTATATAAAACGCAATTTTATACACTTGTCTGGTTCTATCAAAATATGTGTGGTTTGAGAGTCGTTTATTTATTATTAGACTGGCCCACAGATTCCAGTAACAAAACTCAGCCTAGTTTGACTTAGCTTCTTAAATGCGGATTTCATTTACCAGCAGGACTTGACTGCCCACACTGTGTACCAACAGTGCCAATTGGTCTTATATAATATTATAATTGTCTGAGACACAGATTTTTGGGTGTTCATTGGCTATAAGACATAATCATAATCAAAAATAAAAAAAGAAAAATAGATCCCTCTGTGTGAAATACATCTATATAATATATAAGTTTTACATTTTAAACTGAATTACTGAAATAAAGTAACTTTTTAATGGTATCCTAATTTTTTGAGATGCACTAGTATACTGTAAAAAATATTAGCTTTATCAGCTGAATACCCAGAAGAATATTTTAGTGATTTTATAATGTGTGTGTGTGTGTGTGTGCTCTCTCAGTACCAGATTCAGTGCTGAACTTGACTGGTTCACTGGAGGGACCCGATCCCAGCTCGTTCTTAGGCGTCACTGTGAATTCATAACTGAAAAATAAAGGATATTTAGATGTTCAGTTACTGCAGTGGAGATACATGGGTCAGGAATAAATGTTGTTTTTTCAGGATGTCAGTACTTGCTCTCTGGCTTCAGATTCTCCACAGCGGTGTGCGTCTGATTAGTTGTTATTGAAGACACTTCCTTTCCTTTTGGGCCCTTAGTAGAAGAAGTCACTTCATATTCTGTTGAAAGAAAATCGCAAGTCAGCAAAAATGAAAATAAATCAATTAATTATTTTTTTAACCAGACTCTAACCAATTACAGGAAGTTGAGGCACGCCATCATCACCCATTGGCCATTGGATTAGTGAAGTAAAAAAAGTAACATATCACTCTGCAGTGTGGGGAACAGTTTGTTCA
The DNA here is from genome assembly GCF_023375975.1 of Astyanax mexicanus. Classification (NCBI taxonomy): domain Eukaryota; kingdom Metazoa; phylum Chordata; class Actinopteri; order Characiformes; family Acestrorhamphidae; genus Astyanax; species Astyanax mexicanus. Next base: position 2,200,330 of record NC_064418.1, on the reverse strand, counting down.
TGTTCACACGCTCTGAGCTTCTAATTACTCACACCTGGTCTTGTTAGTATAAATACTCCTCTGTTTCTGTTCCTCCTGGTCGAGTATTGAATCTAGCTTGCTAGCTCTACTACTAAGCATTTCTTTTGTTTGTTTCCCTTTTTTACTGACTCTTTTTTGTGTTTTTTGACTGCTCTCTTGCCTTGTCCTTAGTACTGGTTGTTGACCCATATTTTTGTATTTAGACTACTCTTTTTGCATAGCCCTTTTCCTGTTGGATTTACTGCTGCCATTTTGATACTGGCCCTGCCTGTCTCTGACTACCCCTACAGTGCTTACCCCTTTGTTAATAAATTGTTTGATTGTCTCTCCTTGGTCTGGTCTGCTCTTAAATTCACTTTGCGTGCATATGTATGTATAAATGCGTTTTTGAAGACTATTTTTCAAAAATAAATGTGTTTGGTTTGTATTCTATAAAAGTGGGTCACAAAAAATGACCATGAGAAAATATGTGCTCCGGGCTGAGACCAGTTAAGAAAGCCTGCTGTAGAATACTATAGAAATCTCTTTGCACACCATAGCAACCATCTAGTATCAATTATTGTATCTCAGCAACATGGGATGCAATAGCCACCACTTATAAACCACCTAGAAATGAGTTTGCACCCACAGTCGTATCAAGAACTTGGAGGCAACACCATAGCAACCAACTAGCAACCACTTACGAACACAATATCAACCATCTAGTATCAATTATTGTATCTCAGCAACATGGGATGCAATAGCCTCCACTTATAAACCACCTAGAAATGAGTTTGCTCCCACTGTCATATCAAGAACTTGGAGGCAACACCATAGCAACCAACTAGCAACCACTTAGGAACACTATAGCAACCAACTAGAGAGCTACCAGAAAAAACAATAATAATAAAACCACTGCTTCCCTGCCCAATCAATCATCATATTGTATTTTCTCCATAAAATGCACTGTTCTGATTGGATCTGAATGATTGTTCTTCGATTGGGTTTGTACATCAGCAATCATTCAGTATATTAATAAAGTTAAATATAAATATTTCTCTTACCTGTCGTTTCGTTGTCTGTTTTCTCCCAGTCGAGGATGACGAAGGAGGGGCATCCCTCCACTGTGACCACGGTGAGGTTGGAGGGAGCATTTTTGGGAGGGCCAGTGACGTTAATGTTCATGGCCTCCTCTTCCGGGAAGTAGCTGAGAGAGTCGGTGACGGAACAGGGCTGCTCTGGAGGCTTATCTGTCTTATAGATCACATGGGGGGCTGGAGGAAACACCAGTCATGGATTTTAGTTAGTTTATTTATATTATTTATGTAATATAATATAATAAACACAGACGTCTGTTAGCTGATTTATTAGAGCTGGGTTGCTGCGCTTTCCTCCAAATGCACTTCCTGCCCAGCTGTGTTAGAGGAAGCATTGGGTAATTCCATTAAATTAAGTGAACAAATTAAATTAAATTATATTAAAAATATGTAATAATTAACAGCAATATCCCTTACCCACATAACGTTTCTTCCCTGTTGCGTCCACATCTGATACAGGAACTGAACTGAATACAGAGGAATTATCACCTGATCCAAAACAGCTGCCTGAGTAAATATAAATACTATAATATATCAGCAAGATTACATTTCTGATTCATATATTCACATATATGTTTTAAAACATTTACTTTTTTCTTTAGTACAGTTGTTCTGGTCACTAATCTTTATTAGACTCTATAAACACATTCATAACATATTATAATGCATTTATAATGACTCATAATAAGCTGTTCTTATAATATGCATTTTAAAATAGTTTATATCTATTATTAATAATCTTGTCCTACAATGAAAGTCGTGTCATGTCACTTTTTGCTTGAAGCGCACAAAGACCTGTTATAATACATTATAAGTGACTTCAACTAATATTACATTTAACGCAAGTATGAACATTCATGAGTGGTTAAATATATTATTGAGAATTATTGAGGGTGTGTTAATAAGTGTGTTAATAAGCTTTTTTAGTCATAATGAATGATTATCCAAGCTGGGACTGAGTTTATTGGTGTTGATGTAATGTACATGTTATGCAGGTGATTCCTTTATCTGCTGTAACTGTAGATTAACCCATAGTTACCGTAGTACTGTATATTATGCTATAAACACAGCTATTAATGCTTTATGACAATTTACAATTCGTGATGAATAATGAACATGGCTATGATGGGTTATACATTTTTATAAATACAGTACGTACAGCCATGTACAGTATATAAAGCCTTATGAATGCAATATAATGTGTTTTGAGTATGTTTATAGAGTTTCATAAAGATGACATTCATAGAAAGTGTCATAGAAACACTACCAGTCTCTCTCACATGTCATATTCATCACAGTACTTTATATTTCGTACCATTAAAGGAAAAACAGGGTGTTATTGTTGGTGTTGGCTTTATGTAGACTGGTTTTTCTGTGGTTGGAGCAAGATGAGGTTTCAGAATTGGCCGCGACTCCAGTGACTCCTTCTTCAGATCAGGTACAGTTTTATCTGATAATAATAAAAATAAAAATAAATGTTATACAGTAAGTCACTGTTAATAAAAAGAATAAGAGCAGCTTTAAAAGTTCAGGCTTATTAAAAAAAAGTGGAAAAATTCTTATTAGTCCTGCATGACTCTTTTGCTCTCTTTTTCCCTTTTACTGTTTTACTCCTTTTACTCTTACCCTTTTCTATCAGCTTTTCCACTTGGTTTAGCCTGTTCTTTTTTGGACGTCCGGAAATAGGATTTGCAGGTGGTCCTGTAAAGAGAATTACCATGTTACAATCATTTGGGCTTTTTTTCTAACCTGTAGACTGTACAGTTTGTTCAGACTGCAGGTAAATTGGATTTGCTACACAAAATAGATCTGTTGAGATGATTTTTTGCAATGTTATTCACAAGTAATCGGATTGGATTTGGATGTGTTGCATGGGTTTCTATAAAAATTAGGTTTTTGGCGCTCTTGTTTGACCTCCACACCTCTGTCACTCTGGGTTTGATGAGTTTTTTTTGCTCGCTGTGTTTCAAAAAATCGAATTAAAGCATCCAGAGCATCAAGACTGAGACATATCTGTGCAAACATGATTTTAACTGGATTTCAAACCACTTCTAAATGTGGGTTGAGTCTGATTAGCAATGTGGTTTCTAGTTGTCCAGACTTTCAATGTAAATACTCAAAAAATCTGATGAAATGTCACAATATTATCATGATATTCGGTGATTACTGAAATGTTGACAGAAGGTAATTGGCATTGAAACATAAATAAATATATGGAATGACTCAGTATAGTATAGTATAGTATAGTATAGTATAGTATAGTATAGTATAGTATAGTATAGTATAGTATTGCCCTTGGTATATCATTTAATGATTAGTGCATTCCAAATAATCAACAGGAATTAATCAAAAAGAGCAAAAAATCAAAGTATGACGTAGTGCAGCTAAATTCAGCAGTGTTAAGCAGTGTCTCAGTGTATTTCTGGCAAAACAAAGATCAAAGTAATCATTGCAAGAAGCCAATCCTGCCTATATAAAGATATAAAATTGCATTACTTTCTGTAAAATGAAGTTTGAAGGCATTGCGTGAAGCTGAAAGTGCCATGACAACTGGCGAACAGCAGCAAAAGAGAGAAAACATACCATAAACAATTTAAAGTTTAAGGGTCATACACAGGTAAGGGTATTTCAGGGAGAATCAGGCAAGAATCAGGGTTGAGAAACAAAACAAGATCATACATAAAAAGGAAAACCGACAATACTGTGGGTGAAGTAGAGTGAGGGGTATATATAGGCCAGTGAACAGGTGTTCAGTATTCTGGTGATTGGCTTCCTGGAGGTTCTGAGTGCAGTGTCGTGTCATGTGATCGTTAGAGTCAGTGTGTGGTGCATCCTGGGTATTGTAGTCTGTAGACTGGGGATAGGAGACTGACAGTAGGAGCTTGCATTCTTTCTGCGGTTTTATTTTACATGTTGTGTACCCTCCACAACTGCAGGTGGCACTGTGGCATTTCATGATATTAAGTTCCTGCTTAGTTCTAGCTATGGAAGAACACTGTTCTATAATTGGAAGTTTATGAACAAATGTTAGAAGAATAAGTAGAAGCTGTTCCTAATTGGGCTAAAAGTTATCTGAATTAATTTTTTACCAACCAATCACAGGCTTTGTTGCATAGTACACAGAGTTTTCCCAGCAGCCCTGCTCACTACACAGCAAGCTTAGCCTTTGCACAACATCCACGACTTTTGTTCACGATTGTTTTCATCACAATTACGTCACCGTCTTTGCCGAAGCGAGGTGAACCTCGTACCCTCGAGAAGAATGCCAAGGCCTTAACTCTTCTAAACTGATGAGTTTATCCACTACCAAGAAACACAAACAGCCAAATGTCTCCTGAACACTGAAGCATGAGAAGAATATTTTTTTTTTCTGAAGATATTGTGCCACAGACTCAGATGGACTGAATTAAAGTGGAGGGTGGTGTTTTGGTGCTGGTGAGGAAAGTGCAGGGCTATTCCACAGATCTGTGTGTGTAAAAAGTTTAGTTTTCTCAAAGCCAGCAGACACGATATCCTCACAATCCCAGTATTGTTCCTGTTCCAGACAGGAAGTGATAATACTGAGCAATCTGTGAGCTCTGGACCTGCTGTCAGAATCAGAAAGAAAGTGTCTCCAGAGCCGCGATAAAACTAAACAGAACTAAACAGAACTAAACAGAAATAAACGGTTATTATGTGGGAAATTTGCTTGGAAATGAATAATCTTAGTCATGAACTGAGAAAATGCAGAAGTGTCCCTTTGTGTTTTCACAATTTGTTTAAATGAACTGACTGAAATAAAACTGTAATAAATCTGTATCTCTTATAATTATAAAAATCTAATAATTTTCTTCTTCATAACGATTTGATGTAGGACAGGGATTAAGCCTAGCTTTGTGAAAGGGAAGTATGCTTACTATAAAATTATGTTTAAATTAAGTATTTAATATACTTTGTGAGAATACACTTTAAATATACTTGCTCTGTATTTCCATAAAATGTAATTTTAAGCAATATACTTTAAATAAGACATTGTATTAAAATACAATACAGCATTTTGTGTACTATTGCTTTTTTATGGTGTACTGTACCTGTGTACATGATTTTTGTATATTTTTTAAGTATACTTAATATGGAAAAATACATAGTTTTAGCATTACAATTAATATGTACTTAAATACATATTAGATGTAGAAACAACTTATGGCAACTTAAGTAGGCTATATTTCAATTGTAATTAAGCAATATTTAAATGTAACATAAAAGCATTAGGATGTGCTTTTAAGTGTTTTTTTTGTATAACTTAAGTAGATTTAAGTATGTATTTTTTAAACATAGATTTTAATACACTTAAAGTATATCATAAATGTTGTGTAATACACATGTTGTGTAAACCCTAATACTACTGGAAAAATAAAACTACACTAAAGTGCACTTTAAGCAGTATATTTTCTATCAATACAACATTTTACCAAAATACAGATAAAGTATATTTAAAATGCATGTTCATAAAGTATATTAAATTGAAAATGTACTTTTAGTATTCTTTACCTAATTAAAATACTTTTAATACTTTTAATGCTCTTAAGTACACTTCCTTTTCACAAGGATAACCACATATAAGTGGTTAATAAGAATAAGAAACTAAATGAAAAGGAAAGTTAAAGTCTATTTTTTTTAAAACACATGTGCTGTCAGTGACCGATTTGTCACGGTCCTCCACTCAGCCACAACTCGCAACGCTGGAAATCCTTTTTGACACGAACAGTGGATTAATGTTGCCTTTGGCCTGGAATTAACCTGGAACACAGCTGTGTGGGAATTAATCTAACTGGTGGAGAGATCCTGCGTGTTTTAGTAGCGCTGTATGCTAACAGCATTTTAGCATTAGAATTGTGAAAAATGTAGAGACTAATGAAAAATAAGATCTTATATTAAGCTTTTGACAGATTCTGACATTAGAATGATGTAATATCTGGACCTTTTTAAACCTTTCAAACAAATCACCTTAACTTATTATGTATCCAGTAATGAATAATTATTATTAAACATAACTTGTTCTACTTTGACATTTAGTCATATTCTGGTCATATTCTGACATAAATCATCTATTAACTATTATAAGGCATTTCATTGAACGAACTACTTAATGCTGTGTATAAAAAATATTAATATTTACTTTAAATTTTATAAATGTAGAAATTTTTATTTTACTTTCTGAAAAGTTACATGATACTTTTTATTTTAAGTAAACTACTGTAAGAGATGTTTTTAACACACTTAAAAATATACAAAATAAGTATATTAGAAGTATACTGAATTACATTAAACAAAATGTGCACTTTATAGTAGTAGTAGTAACGTGTTTCAAACTTTCAAATTTGATGTAAGCATAATATTAATGTCATTTTAATATATTTTAAGTAAGTACATAAATTTGTTAGTATAATTACAGCATACTTAGACATTTCTCAATATGTTTTAAGTACAATTAAGTTTATATTTTTGCGCCCAGGATCTTTACCTACTGAAATTCCCTTTCTGATTTCTTGAATCATTTAGTAACATGATGAACAATGAACTACCCTGCAAAACACTTCCAATCTTTCTTCGAGGATTTTATTTTGTTGCATGTATAATAGGCAGGAATGTTTGAACAAATATATTAACAAAATAATTATGCTGACTAGACAAAACTATATTGAAATGAGTGGTCTGATTGGTCCAGCAGATTAAAGCGCTGCCACTATGATCAGGAGATCACTTGCCATCAGCTGCCAGAGCCCTGAGAGAGAAAGCACAATTGACCTCTTGCTCTCTCTGGGTGGGTAATTATGTAGATGGCTCTCTTTCCCCTCATCACTCCTAGGGTGATGTGGATCAGCACAAAGCTGCGTCTGTGAGCTGATGTATCAGAACCAAGTCGCTGCGCTGCTTTCCTCCGAGCGTTAGCACTGTGATGCTAATCGGCAATCCTACAGCATCAGCAGCAGTTCAAAAAGAGGCGGAGTCTGACTTCAGTGGAAAATAAGCTACACTTATTAATAAACTTGTGTTCAATTTACCATTGTTTCTTCTAGGCTCCTTGGCTGGTTTATTCAGCAGCATCCCCTTGTGTTTCTCACCGCTGTGACCTAAAAAGAAAAGAAAGGCTGTTACCGGTATTCACTACATCAGCGAAACGTGAGCCAGAAAAAGATGACGCATACAAACAAACAGAGTAAACGGAGTAAATGGAGTAAACAGAGTAAAACTCCACGCTATAATGTTTTAAAATGAATTAAAATGTTGATACTCGGTATGCGCAGTCGAGTTTGAAACAGAGAGGAATGATTGCTGTGAACAATCAGAGCTGGGAGATCAGAAATAAAGAGTAATTCATACTGAATTTCCATTTCACGGTTTCAGCTGTTGCCTCGTTTCTGTCACGCTTCTCATGAGGTTTAATCAGCTGGTGTAAAGAATTACCAAAAAAGCTGGAGAATTGCGAATGGGAAACAGACATCTGGCAGCGTGTGCTTGTGACTGTGTTGTGCTTCCCTGCAGAAAACATGCTATAAATCATTTCGCTTTCGATCTTATTCTGACGTCCCCAGCAGGGACTTCCCTGAAATCTCAAATCTGCATCATTGAGCACATGTGGAGAAGCGTGACTCACATATACACACACACACACATATATACATGCAGACGTAAAAAAAAATAAAAATACAGCAGAGAGTAAATGGTTGCACATGGAAAATGATGGAAAATGATGTAAAGTGTCAGGTTTTCTTACCGTTGACTCTGTCCAGGGACGTGTTTTTAAAGGGAGGGTTGAGCCTCACTGCTTTAGGAGGCACACGCCTTCGCGGATTCCCATTCGGTTTCACTCTTCGTGTCGACGAGCGAATCACAGGAGCAGGAGTTGTAGAGTTGCGAAAGACACTTTGGCCTAAATGGAGAAAAATATGTTAACAATTTTACTATAACTTTAATATAATTGGAAATGGCGGCAGTACGAGTGACAGGTGAGAGGTGAAAGGTGAGAGGTGTCAGGTGACAGGTGAGAGGACTGAGAAGAGGAGCAAGAGGTTCTGCTGATGAGGAGACAAATGGGTTGGTGAGGATGCCAGAGATTCCTGTGGAGACACAGATATAGAAAAAAAAACACTGAGACTGATGGATGATGGGCAGGTGATGTGCAGCGCTGGATGGGAACAGAGGTGATTACAGATTAGGGATGAGGGAAGATTGAGGAAAGATGGCACTCTCAGGAATACTTAACTCAAAAATAGCCATATTTCTGTTAATTACAAAAAAGATTTTGGGTTTTTTGAGTGTCCAAATGCAAAAATTGCAAAAAAACAAAAAAAAAAAGCATTAAGAGTGTTTCTTACATTACCTTTTACTTTTATATCATTGCAGACAGTTTAAACCCAAAATATTTCATGTTTTGTCTGATTCTCCAAACATTCCATATTGAGGCAAACTAGTCCATCACCAGGAACCTCCTCTTCCACATCCATCCATGCCTTTGCCTTTGTAATACAGTATGTGCAGCATGTGGTTTGGCATTGTCTTGTTAAAAAAATGCATGGACATCAGGGATGTTTCAAGGCACTTTTACCCCTCCATATACTGTACCATCATCCTGAACTTGTTGTATGTTAGCATTTGTTTCTCATCACCAGGTCACATTTTGAGGAAGTAAAATGTATTAATTCATTGCAAGTTTTGTCCAATGCTCTAAAATGAGCGCAGTGGAGCGCATGGCTTTGTGGCTCAGTCTTGATCAGAAATTTAATAGTGTTATAAGGTGAAATGTAAAGTTAATCAAACAGTGTCAAATATAAAGGATAGTTTGAGGTTGGTTGAGGTGTTGTTTCCATGATTTTAAAGTGAAGTAGTAGCTTTATTATCCTTTTTAGTGTTAAAGACAGTGAACAGCAAGGCCAATTGTGCTCTCTCAGGGCTCCGGCAGCTGATGGCAAGCTGCATGACTAGGATTCGATCCAGCAATCTCCCGATTATAGTGGCAGCACCTTAGTCTGCTGGACCACTCAGAGCCCAAAATGGCATAATTTCTAATTATTGCCCTGTCCCATATTTTAAAAGTTGACCAGACAAAAAATGAAATATATTGGGTTCATACTGTCTGCAATCATTTATTTTGCATTTTACAAAGAATTTTTGAATGAAGTATTCCCTCACATAATGAATGAGCATGGTGTGGCAGCACGGTGGAGAAGTTTGAGGATTGTGGAATGTGAGATGGCATTGTGGTCAACATTTTTATGGAAGATGGGTTCACATAATATGCTGGAGGTGGAGGTGAGGTTTGGCAGCAGTTCGTTTTCAGCTTGACTGTGGGGTTATTGTATGATGTGAAATCATTCAGTCACACGGACGCGTGAGAGACGACAGTTAGAACCAATAACGTTGGAGCCTCAAGACACACCGACATCATTACCCTGGTTCCTATTCGTCACCTCTGCGAGAAGGTTTGGCAGAGGTTGTCCATCCTGTGATTGGCTTGGAGCTGTGTAACATAGAGAAGCTGTCTCATATGAAAATCTTTTCAGAAATCGAAATCTAGTTAATCATGGTGAAGCTGAAGAACATGCTAGATGAGAACGTAGACCCATATTTTTTCACAATAGAACATAGAAGATACAGGGGTTGCACAATGAAACTGAAACACCTGTCATTTTAGTGTGGGAGGTTTCCTGGCTAAATTGGAGCAGCCTGGTGATCAATCTTCATTAATTGCACATTGCACCAGTAAGAGCAGAGTGTGAAGGTTCAATTAGCAGGGTAAGAGCACAGTTCTGCTCTAAATACTGCAATGCACACAACATTATGGGTGACATACCAGAGTTCAAAAGAGGACAAATTGTTGGTGCACGTCTTGCTGAAGCATCTGTGACCAAGACAGCAAGTCTTTGTGATGCATCAAGAGCCACGGTATCCAGGGTAATGTCAGCATACCACCAAGAAGAACCAACCACATCCAACAGGATTAACTGTGGATGCTATAAGAGGAAGCTGTCTGAAAGGGATGTTCGGGTGCTAACCCGGATTGTATCCAAAAAACATAAAACCACGGCTGATCAAATCACGCAGAATTCAATGTGCACCTCAACTCTCCTGTTTCCACCAGAACTGTCCGTCACCACAATCAATTATTGTGCTCTAAAACCAGGTGTTTCAGTTTCATTGTCCAACGCCTGTATCAGATGTTGAAAGGGAGACATTTTCCCATTTCATAAAAAACAAAAGTGCAGTAGAATATTTTGATACGATTATGTACTGTAAATGGTGGGATATCCAAAGTATTCTTTATGTATAATTTTATAACTTTATGTTAAGAAAAAAAAAGAAATAGCTTTTACATTGAACCTCTGCCTCTCTTTGCTTCGGAGGAACTCTGCATCTCTTTTTTTATGTGTTTTTATTAGTAACACCTATTTTTATTTTTTACCTTGTCTTAACTTTTATGAGATTTTGTGAAATGATAAAATGTCTCATTTCTGATATATGTTCTATTTTCTATTCTGAATAAAATATGGGTTTATAAGGATTGCAATACTTGCATTTGGTTTTTATTTACATTTATTTACATTTTACACAGTTACAACTGTTGCGGTTGTAAATAATGCTTTCTTACCCTAAAATGTTTCCAATTCCAATTATTTCTGAAAAATCCAGCTTAAGACCTTACTTTGCCAGTAGCTGGTTTTGGATGGTTTATCATTGATGGTATCATTTCTTGTTAGTGAGTAATATGCTTTAGCTGTAATAATTTTAAATATTATTTGATAAATGATGAGAGAAATAGGTAAGCAATGGGAGAATTTACCCGCTTGGCTGCTTGGAAGCTTCTTGTTGAATGTGTCTGCCTGCGTTTCTGCCCACGGTGAGTTTTCCTCGACATTAGATTTAGCTGTCGGTGTCAGCGTTTTGATGGAGTTAAAAGCATGCACATGATTGTCAGTAGGGTTTGGAGCTTTACTACTGACTTGTGGTTTAGTGTTAATGGTGGTTATATAGTTATACTGCTGTTGTGTGGTGCTGTAATAATATATAGTAGAGGTTGTCGGTTGGTATTGAGGTTTAGTAGATGTCTGAGGCGGTTCTTCAGGCTCTTTTACTGTTTGAGTGGTGTCTGGATTATACTGGTCACTGATTGGTGTAGAGCTAGCTGTACTGCTGTTATCATACAGTGGTAAATATTGAGACACTGTAGATTCTTGTTGGATTAATTTAATAGATGTTTTTTTGGTTATAAAGGGATTTTCCTGAGATGTTGCCGGATGTTCAGGACGTATTGAAATGACTTGTTCTTTGATGAGGTTGGGATGGGTTGTGATTTGTTGTTGGGTTGTTCTGGTTAGGGGTTGAGATGTGCTGTGGTTTTGTTGGGTTTTTTTGGTTTGGCTTGTTGATGGTGTTTGGGTTGTTCTAGGTTTTTGATGAGTTGTGCTTCTCTGGGATTGGATTGTTGTAGTTTGGGTTGACTTGGTTTGTGTTGGTGAAGTTTGAGTTGATTTGGTTTGTGTTGGTGAAAGTTGATATTGAGATTTTGGTTGAGTTAGAATGCGTAGGGATTGAGTTGTTGTGGGTTGTGTTGGTGAAGGTTGGGGTTGAGTTGTTTTTGGTTGTGTTGGTGAAGTTTGAGTTGTTTTCAGTTGTGTTGGTGAAGGTTGGGGTTGATTTTTTCTAGATTTTGGTTGAGTTAGGATGGGTTGGGATTGAGTTGTTCTGGGTTGTGTTGGTAAAGGTTGGGGTTGAGTTGTTTTTGGTTGTGTTGGTGAAGTTTGAGTTGTTTTTGGTTGTGTTGGTGAAGGTTGGGATTGAGTTGTTCTGGGTTTTGGTTGAGTTACGATGCTTTGTAATTGAGTTGTTCTGGGTTGTGTAGGTAAAGGTTGGGATTGAGTTGTTCTGGGTTTTGCTTGAGTTACAATGTTTTGGGACTGAGTTGTTCTGGGTTGTGTTGGTGAGGATTGGGATTGAGTTGTTCTGGGTTTTGCTTGAGTTAGGATGAGTTGGGGTTGAGTTGTTGTGGGTTGTGTTGGTGAAGGTTGGGATTGAGTAGTTTTGGGTTGTGTTGGTGAAGGTTGGGGCTGGGATGTTCTGGGTTTTGGTTGAGTTAGGATGAGTTGGGTCTGGGTTGTCGTACTCTGGGGTTCGGTAGTGATGGGTTGAGATTGGACTGTGTTGAGTTTTTGTTGAGCGGTGATTGGTTGCGGTTGGGTTGTGCTTGTTTGGGGAAGATCTGTGGTGGATTTGAGTTGACCTGTGGTTTCAGTCGTGCTGGGCCGACTTTCAGTTGTGCTGGACGGAGGTTCCGTTGTGGTCACTTGGGTGGTGGTGGTGCTGGTACTTGGCTGGGTTTCGGTTGTGCTTGTGGTGTATTGGGTGGTGGGTTGCTGTTGTTGGGTGGTGCGTTGCTGTTGTTGGGTGGTGGTGGAAGGAGGTGATATTGTAGATTGTTGGGGCTGAAAAGTGTCGGTGGTCTTTGAAGGGGATTGGCTGGTGGGTGTATGAATGGAGGATGCAGTCTGGGTCAAGAACAGTGGATCCTCAGTGGAAGTGGAAGAAGTTATCTCATCACTTCCTGTGCCTGTTCAGAGAGGAAATATGACAGTAGCTTTGAGAATGTGTGTGTTTTTGTGTGTCTGTGTTCATAGATGGTTCTTCCTAATAAACAATATTAGCAATATTAAATATGCAACAAATGAGCCCTTCTAACAAATAACAATATCTCAACCATTTCTCCTATTTCCTTTTTTTATTTTTAAATAATTTAGAATAATATGTTTTAATTCATGAAGGGACCGAAAAGAAAATAACTACAAAAATAAAATAAAAGGGAGAAATGGATGATATTGCTTATGTTGGAAGAGCTCAAATCAAAAAGCTTACCCTCCATGATAATAGAAAGTTATTCAGAAACAAGAAAGTTATTTTTTTTATGTATATAATTATGTTGATGCAACAGTACTGCATGTTTTATATTAGTAAAACTAATATATTAGTAGCACTTATTGTATATTGCATAAATACCATGCTAAAATTACATATATATATATATATATAGTATGCAGTTTATAGCCCTAGTAGTTTTGTACACTGGATTTTGTAAGATTTCCAGGTATTGACTGGACCTGAAGAGCTTAAATGGCATAAATAAAGGTAAAAAATTGGGTATTCTTAAACTTTTGGCCAGTAGTGTATATCTGACTTGCACTTTTTAATGTAAAAGTCAGGAATAGAGAAGTGGATAAGGTGGAAGAAACCATAATTAAGCATTTTTAATCATCATTAATCTAAATATGACAGAAGAAATGATGATTTATTTCATTACCTAGAGTTGTGCTGGATACAGTCGGGGGTTCTGTGAGTTTTAGGAGGGGGGTTGTGCTGCTGTGAGCAGTGCTGTACTGAACTGAACAGTGAAAGTTAAACAGAGAATCAGATATATATCGATATAAAACCTTTAAATAAAAACAGTTCTGGTTAGATTTTCAAATAATGAGAAAAATATCTCACCAGGCTCAGTAGGTGGGAAGGTTGTGAGGGCTTTAACAATGGGCTCCTGTGTGGAGAGAAACTCTACACTTACTCAAATACAGAGAAATAGGAGAGACAGAATCGAGAGAATGTGGAGATAATTACATAGTTCAAAATTATTCAAGTTCAAAATTATTTTAGCAAGTTTATACCAAATGTCCTTTTTGGATATTTCCCATTTTTTCAATTCAATTCTCAAGAACAGAAGTTTCAATCAGGTGTTTTTAATCAGGCACCTGTAGATAAGAATAGAACCATAATAATCAGCAATTAAGATTTAGATTTAAAAGGACTTAAAAGCTCAGCTCCTTCTAGAGAGTTAATGGTGTCTTTGCAACATGGTGAAGTCCAAGGAATGGTCAAAGACATCTAGAAAGGAGGTCATTTCTCTTCATAAGCAAGAATATGGATATAAAAAGACAGCAAAGACATTAAACATTTCAAGAGACAAAATTAAAAGCATAATTCACAAGTTTGAAGCTAAAGAAACAGAAGAAATGCTACCTGGGTGTGGAAGAAAGATGCTTTCAATTTTGTCTCTTTAAATCTTTAATGTCTTTGCTATCTTTTTATATCCATATTCTTGCTAATGAAGAGGAATTACCTCCTTTCTAGACTTCTTTGACCATTTTCTGAACGTCTGAAATGGAAGGATCTGAGTATCTAAGTCCTTTTAAATCTAAAGCTGAATTGCTGGTGTTTGTGGTTCTATTCATGCCTGATTAAAAACACCTGATTGAAACTTCTGCTCTTGAGAGTGTTAATCTTTAAGGGATTGAACAATTTTGTCAATGAAGGACATTTGTTGTTATATTAGAAAAAAATATCATTGTAATTTAACTTTCATTTGTCTATCATACAAATCCTTATTTGATCTGATTGTGGAAAAGATAAAAAATAAATATAATTAAACTTGCTAAAACACTTTGTTGCAGTGGGGGTTGAATCATTTTGTTCACAACCGTATAATTGCTTCCTGTTTTTTATTTTTTACGTAGGTTTTTAGACGTACCTGAGTTTTCAGAAGATTCTTAGGCTGCAACAGTTCATGAATTCCCACATCTGTAAAAACAACAACAAAAAAAGACAAACTGCTTCTACAGAACAAGCGTTTCAGAGACGTCCTCTCTCTTTACCGTGTTACGCTACATACCAGCTGTGCTGTGTATCACTGAATGGGTCCAGCCGTTGTTATCTTCTCGAACACCAAACTCATATGGCGTGTCTGGTTTGAGGTTGTCAATGACGGTGCTGGTGCCCGGACACGTCTGATAGTTCCAGTGCTTGTTGGGTTCTTCCTCTCTGTAGCGCACTGTGAAGAGACTGCGGAGTCAGAGAGAGAAAAAAACGATTTATTTTTTAGTGCTGAACCATGAACACGCTGAACACCATCTTTAAGAACATTTACAGAAACAGATAATGAAAAGTTGATCACTATAGCACTATACAGCACTATAAACAATATTTCAGTATACCCTGACAATGCCATAGGAACTCGTACCGCATCCCAAGATTTTGCATTGACCTACAGGATACAGCATGCACTTACACAAGATCACGTTATGCTACAGCGTTCTACCTCACCGAGCTTCTGATTACACACACCTGATCATGTTAGTATAAATATCCCCTAGTTTCTTTACTTCATTGCTTGTTATTGAATCTAATTATTAGCTTTTCTACCTCATGGTTCTTTTGTTTATTGCTCTTTTGTTACCAACCCGTTTTGTATTTTCCGAGTCTTTTTTGACTTTTTACTCTCTTGCCTGGCCCTTGTGATTATTGCTTATCGTTGCTGACCCTTATTTCTGTTTTTGACTACTCTTTTTTGCCTAGCCTTTCTCTTGTTTGGATCTCTTGGTACTGACCCTGCCTATCTCTGACTTTCTCTATAAGTTTGTTCCCTTTATTAATAATAAACTGTATGTTTTCTATCCAATTGTGACAGTCAATATATATTTTTTTACTTCTTTACTAGCTAAATTACCACTGCTCCATCATTTCTTTTGGAAAGTACTACAGGAATAAAGTTCAGCAGACAAACAAATGAAAAATATTTGCTTTATACTGTTCGCAATTAAATAAAAGTTAACGTATATGTAAAAAACACTGTTTTTTGTCATTTTCCATACTTTTTTAACTTATTTTGGAGCAGGGGTTGTATAAAACAGTGCTTTAATACTGAATAACAACATCTCCGAATGTCACAAAACTCTATTTACTAAGCTGGGCAATTGAGCAAGACCATTTGACACTGTGACGGCTCTCTTTTAATGTTTCTCTTTCTGGATTTTATTGCACAGCGTAAGCTGAGGTCAAGCTTTCCACTGGCTTAACCAAAGAACACAGAGAATGGGATGTGTGTGTAGAGTACATACACTCTTCTCAGCTCTACAGCTGCAGTATCTGCAGAATAAATCAAATTCTGTTTTTTTTAATGTCGTGTGTGTTTGGATGTGTGTTTCTCCTCCTGGCTTTGCATCTATAACAGGCTGATCCTGATGAGTTTGGCTCTTCTTCTCACCTGTATTACTCTGAGTTTCTCCTGTCAGAGGACTGAACAGACATCTGGACGCACAGCAGGACGGGAACGTTATGATCTAACGCAGAGAAAACGCTCAAATACAGGGTTAAACTCTGCACACTGCACACATACCTCTCCTCCAGACAGTCATCCAGCTGGGTGTCAGTGTAGGGAGTTTTCAGGAGTGTCCCCCAGGAGAGCAGAACTGAGGTGGGGGTCACAGAGCCAATCACCAGATGAAGAGGCTTTTCCAGATTCACCTTCTCTATAGATAGAAGAATAGAAGAATATTGCTGTTTATTAATATCTGATTTATTAGCGATGTAGACAAACGCCAGAGCTAGATTTTTTTTACCAGTTATGAGTGGATATAAGAGGTAAAACTCATAATATTGGGAAAAAAATGTCAAGAACAATGCATGGAGTTAATTTAAAATTTTAAGAAAATAAAAAAGAAAAAGTGAGAAAAAGTGTACATTGCAAATTCAAAAGAGAAAAAATATAGAAAATATATATATATTAAATTTTTTTGTAGTTATTTAAAAATTATTTACTTTTATTGATTGTGTTTTATCAATTTTCTGTAGATATTTGCTTCTGCTTAATTTTTTTTTTTTTTTTTTTTGCTTCTAATTTTTGGTACAGTTTTCATGGGTGGGCGGGGCTTAGAACAAAGCCTTACACAAAAATAAAACCAAGGACCGGCAAATGAGTTTATATTGTTGGCAGCATCAGTCCTGATGGAACTTAACAACAAAGACTCCAATTCCCAGCATGCACTCAGCATACACCAGACTTCCCTGACTCTGCTGATCATGTGACTTCCCCAGCTTCTGCTTGTTTGCACCTGGTCTGTCCTGTATATATACCCCTCTGTTTTTTTCTTTTGCCGGGGTATTGAGTCTAGTTTTCTAGATCTCCTACAACATGTTTTCTTTGTTTATTCCCTTTGTTATTGACCCATTTTTGTGTTTTTTACCTCTCTCTTGCCTTGCCCTTTGCATTGTTTGTTTACCGTTGCCAACTTTTATTTTGTGTATTGACCTCTCTTTTTGCCTAGCCCTTTTACTTTTCTCATGACGTTATTTCCTATATCATTCACTCTTATTTTTTTTTACTTTAAACAGTGAACAAAGCTAAGATAATTCAAGGGAGCTACTGCAGTTTATATGTAGTTATGTCTGTTTTATTTATTTTTTAGGTACAGTAGTATATCTCTAGTCTCTGAAACCACGTAATTAACATATATTTAGCATACTGAAGTGATGGGAATTATGCTTTTAGGTTTTTTTAACAACAATATCCTAGAAAAACTCCACTGCAAAACTAAGAGAACAAATTTTAGATATCAATCATGTCTTGTTTGATCGACTGCATTTGTAGAGAGGGACATATTGGATAAACTGGATTCTTTCTCTAACTGGAACCAAAATCTGTGTATTTCTAGTAAATCCTGTCTTTTCATGATTGATTTAGATGAGCAGGGTTATTGTTTACCTGGACACGGTTTCTTGACTTCGTTTGCTTTGACAGATTTCACCGCAATCAGATATTTTGGCTCAGCCTCTGAAAATGAGAAAGACACGGTCAGATGGAGAAGAGAGAGATTGACAGGTCAGGAAAAAAGAGAAATATATGACTCACCAATTTCAGTTTCATATGCTTCTCCATTCTCAGGTAACTGGATGTACTGTTTAGAGAACATGCTTTTGCCGTAGCCCAGGATATACCCCTCAAGCTTCGTATCCTCGTGGGGCCGGATGAACTTCAGCACTATAGTGTCTCCTGTAGCGTTAATTCGCACCATTAGGGTCTCTCTCCGCACTAGAGATTAAAAACACACAGAAAAACATATTAAACAGAGAGCACTTAAAAATGATGAGTTTCTTTGATTTTACCAAATTGAAAACCTCTGGAATATAATCAAGAGGAAGATGGATGATCACAAGCCATCAAACCACCAAACTGAACTGCTTGAATTTTTGCACCAGGAGTAAAGCAGCATAAAGTTATCCAAAAGCAGTGTGTAAGACTGCATGAAAAAAAACTGTGTTTAAAAACCAACCAGGGTTATTCCGCCAAATATTGATTATTTCTGATCTCTTAAAACTTTATGAATATGAACTTGATTGTTTTCTTTGCATTATTTGAGGTCTGAAAGCTCTGCATCTTTTTTTTTGTTATTTCAGCCATTTCTCATTTTCTGTAAATAAATGCTCTCAATGAGAATATTTTTATTTGGAATTTGGGAGAAATGTTGTCTGTAGTTTATAGAATAAAACAAAAAAATTATTTGACTCAAACACAAACCTATAAATAGCAAAATCAGATAAACTGATTCAGAAACTGAAGTGGTCTCTTAATTTTAGCGAAGAAAAGCAAAGAACGCTTTGTTTTGAAAGTGATGTCAATACTTAAAGGAGCCAAGATACCTCAGAGTTAATTAATTTATGTTTTTGGCATTTTATTTACGGTATCAGATAACAATTTGCCTTTTTTCTGTCGTAAAAACAAAACTCTGTAACATACAAGTGAGATAACTGTCCCTAGGAGAGGTTTTCCTGGTCACTTCAATGGGATCTATGAGCAAATAAGTTCCAGTGCATTACAGTTTTTTGGAATTTGAAACACCGCTGTGGAACAACATCCAGTCCAATGCCAGATTTGACTTCATCCAAAAGCTACATGGTCAACAGCACCAAAACAAGCCTTAATAGGGCAGGTCCAGGGCCACACATTTCTTACAAGAAGTTTCTCTCAAACTGAAACAAAAAGCAATCCAGTAAAGATAACAATAGACAGAAGACATAATAAACAAAAACTCCCAAAGCTTGAGGTTGAGCTTCATCATGTTTGATTGATGAAATCAGAGAGTGCAGGATCAGGGGTTACTGTTTGTGCTCGAGACGATGAAACTCCTATCTGAGATCTCAGATATTTGAGTTCCTAAACAAACAAACAGGCTTTTCATTACAACACGACTCCTTCAGCCAGATTCAGGCAGATCCCTCAGGGAATTCTGATTGTGATTTAGCCAATCAGCTGGTGCGCTGGAGAGGTGCACCAGCATTAACACTTGAATGTACTGAAATCACAATCAACAACAGATTTTTGACAAAACTCAAAAACTCCCATGTGTATGGTTAAAGTTCTCCTTCCGCTAAAATCTTTTTTCTCTTTTTCTTGTTTCTTGCACATGAAACTCTTCCTCAACCAGTAACTAGTAAAAGAAAATATTAAAAACAAAAAATTCGATCAAGAAAAAGCACCGTGTCTACATCAACCCGTCAATTAGTATTCATGGCCCCGCCCACCTCGGCTCAGGACCGCCCACAGGCAGAGCTGAAGCCGGGCAGCGACTCCGTCTCATCAGATAGGAGATAACTAAGAGCACTAGGAACAGCATGCAGTTCATTCCTGTGTTATTTGTGCGAATAACACTTCAGTGTTAGAATTAGTCTATGGAGGAACACCACCAGCCAAGTACAATTGAGATAGGTAGGTAGGTGTTTAGATGTTTAGAACAGTTCTGTTCACATTGGTTAAAAGTAAAAATTCACCCCGGGGTTTTGTTTGTTCCAATTGCCTGGGTAGCTCTGCTGAGGCTCTGCCAACAAAACCCTGTGGTGGATTTTTACTTTCTGGACCTGGACTACCCACCTCTGTGTGTAAGTAACTATAGGTTTAAATAGGATCTCCGGTGGATTTGATGTTTTACTCTGAGATACTCTAAGACAAGGTCAGTGGATGAACTGCACTTAGCAGGACATTGCAAAGACTGTTATTAGTGTAAAAATATCTTTAAAATATTTTGAAATGTTTCTAACTGTTCTTAGAAACAACCATCTCGCGCCGTCATAGTGCTGTTAACCAATCAGAGGCGATATGTTTGCATGTATGACTATTCATGAGCAAGAGCTGAAATCCTATCGTTAATAGAGGATCATAGAGGATTCAGTTCTTATTATCGAACTTATTATCGAAGTGTGCTTTTCTCCATGAATGGCCAGTGGAGCTTCGCCAACCAGAACAATGTTTTTATAATGTTTACACGCATTCATTTAATACAGCTACAAATCTAATCTTGCCTCATTCTAAATGCAATTTAAAACTTTATTAGATGTCCATTACGGGTGGCTGTGGTTTCCTAAAAGTTGCAACTCTAAATTAATCCAAACCACTAAGCCTGTGTTGTTGATAAATACAGGATTTAATAGTGTGATTAGATCATCAGATTCTGCAGGACTAAAGCCAAGGAGTCTGCAGAGTCCACTTCACTCTGAACAGCTGTTTTAATGCGTGAGCAGAGCGAGTTTTAGCTGTTTTTAACATGAACAGAAAATCCAGGTGACCAGAGTGAACTCAACTTTACAGCTCAGATTTACACCATCTCCTCTGGCTAAGAGAGAACCTGCAGGTCCTCGCCCTTTAACACCAGAAACGGCTAAATTCCATTGAGCTGAGCGAACAATCCCACTGGTTTCTGTACGGACAGGTGGGCGATATTGACAATATATGACAATAATTATTTCATTGTGCCCTTAAAGAGAAATATGTGTCTGAAAGCTAATATTAGAGGTGTGCCATATTGTATCATATACATTATATTGTTATAATACTGTTATAATTTTTAAAACAATTAAAAAAATGTAGATTATTATAACTGTGTTATTCTGTATTGAAATCATTCTAATTTGTATATGTTTTGTCATTTCCTTTCACCCCTTAAGACTTAAACTCTTGCATCGCATGCATTTTTTTATTTCTCTTTGCGATTTTGGCTAATTG
Source organism: Astyanax mexicanus (assembly GCF_023375975.1). NCBI lineage: Eukaryota > Metazoa > Chordata > Actinopteri > Characiformes > Acestrorhamphidae > Astyanax > Astyanax mexicanus. The sequence continues at coordinate 2,179,387 of NC_064418.1, read as the reverse complement.
GCACATGATGTAGTTTCAGGATAAAATTATGTCCACATATGAGGACTTTATTTTTATATTTGATATAACATAATGTAGTCGTTACTGAAATTAGTAATGACGTGCAATTAATTTTTTTTTTTTAGTTTTTTATTTCAAAAAATTAAATCCACTATGAAAATTAAGGAAAAAGTGTATATTGCAAATTAAAAAAATAAAAATATAATATCTAGCAAACATATATATATTAAAATATGCTTGGTTACTTTATTATTCTTTACATTTATTTTGGAAATTATTTTAGTTTGGATTTTGCCGGTGTTTGCTTTTATTTTTGTGTTTTTTGTGGATTTTCTGTGGATTTTGCTGATAAAGACTTTTTGCTTTTGGAACTTCTCTTCTTCTGCTTCATTTTTTTGTTTATAACTTTTGGCACAGTTTTCATAAGTGGGCGGGGCTTAGAAGAAGGCGTTCCCCTTGAAACTCCATTGGTCACCTGAGACCTACCAATGGAGGTTCAAGGGGGTTTTAACACCTGGTGGAGACTAATTGCCCTCTATTGCAATTAATATATGCAGTACTGAACATTATACCACATTTTTCCAACCCTGCAATGTGATTCTATGAGTGCCGCTATCAGCTGGTAATGCACTGTAACCGAAGCTCTCCATGTATTACTCCGTCACATACAGGTAACCTAGCAACAATGCAGCGCTTACAAGCCAAACAGAGCAGCTACAAACAAAAAAAATACATTTATATTGCCTTTTTAGTCATATTGCCAAAAATACAGTTATCAAAAAATATACTATCATATAAAAAATAAATGTTATTACCTGAGCAGATATCTGACTTTTTTTTATTTACTGGGCCAAAAAAATGATCTGTATGTTACATTTCATAAAAAATTGATTACAACAAAAGATTTCTGTGCCAACTATAATAAAAAGAAAAGAATCAACAGAGTGAATTAATTCACTGCCAAAATCTGAGAGCCTGAAATCTGATCAAAACAAGGTGATGAATTACAGGCCACAATTAAATGCTATGACCCTCATTATTAAGTCCAGTAACGTTTGAGTGCTGCCAGCATTTAATCATTTATCAAACATTTATCCTTTTTGGGAGATATGAAATGAAATAAACATTTTTTGTCATTGCACATTGTGCAATAAAGTGCAATTAAGAAAAAAGGCAGTAAACAAATTTAAAAGAGCATATCATACATTATTAATTATTAATTATAAGTTATCCTGTGTACACAGAATCATTCTAAATAAAAATATTGTCATTTAGAGCATTTATTTGCAGAAAATGAGAAATGGCTTAAAAATAACCAAAAAAGATGCAGAGCTTTCAGACCTCAAATAATGCAAAGAAAACAAGTTCATATTCATAAAGTTTTAAGAATTCAGAAATCAATATTTGGTGGAATAATCCTGTTCGGTTTTTAATCACAGTTTTAATTTCATGCATCTTGGCATCATGTTCTCCTCCACCAGTCTTACACACTGCTTTTGGATAACTTTATGCTGCTTTGCTCCTGGTGCAAAAAGTCAAGCAGTTCAGTTTGGTGGTTTGATGGTTTGTGATCATCCATCTTCCTCTTGATTATATTCCAGAGATTTTTAATTGGGTAAAATCAAAGAGAATCATCATTTTTAAGTGGCCTCTTATTTTTTTTCAGAGCTGTATTGGTTATTTGTTGGTTAATTCAGTAGTAAATAACGTTGCACTGTACCTCGGGCTGCAGATGTGCAGAGCAGGTTGAGGAGTAGGACCTGAGTGATGAAGATGAAGATGATGAAGTTCTGGAGTAAGTCTCTCATGATGTCCAATTTACTCAATTGGAGTAAAAACTGAAGTTTACTAAAATCCCAGTCCTCTTCTTCTTCTTCTCTCCTTCAGTAAGCGTCTCCTCAGATCTCAGACTTGAACGTTTTTCCTGTAAATGTTTTTTTTTGCTCTGTAAATTGTGTGTATTTGTGTGTGTGTGCATTAGGGAGTAGGCATGTGTGTGTGTGTGTGTGCTGAAAGAGTTGTGATTGAGTTTTGAGAGGTTGTGGTTGAGACCAGCCTCTCTATAGTGGACTATTTAGGGGGAGGGATCTGTTGAGGTCATACAGTGTTGTCAGATTTTAACGTGACTTTCTTTCCCTCATTTTTACAGAACTTAACTCTCTCTCTCTCTCTCTCTCTCTCTCTCTCTCTCTTATACTATTTTGAGGAATATAAAATCTAATATCGACACGTAGTAGTTCATTAAACTTTCCAGAACTCCAGAAAGTTTGAAATTCCTAAACTACTTACATTGAAAACAGGTCTTTGGTTCTTACTATTTAATACAAAAACCCTAACAATGACACAAATTATTAACTCCAAATTATAAGAATCATATGTACACAATCCACAACTGCAGCATCAATTATTACACAATGTTCACTTTTATCAGCATCATTTATTGCTCTAAACCCATTTAAACATAACCATATCTGCCTATAAATTTACTATTTGAAAATATAAGTCTAAATAGAGCATATTTCATTTTTTACTGTAAAAAGTACATTTATTTAAAAAATAAGTTAGTTCAAATAAATGAACTCTGTACTGCTCTTTTTTAAAAGAATAAAAAAAACTGTCAAAATGGACAAGATAACATTGAGAAGCGATTCTGAACCTGAGTTTTGATTCATTTTTGGTTCGATTTCTCTACTGTGCAAAACACAGGCTGTTTAAAAACATTTATATTTGCAATAAATATACATTAGGCTTGTAAAAGCTCCATTTAAGATAATACTAAATGCAAACAAATTAATTCATCTCTCCAAACCAGAAACATAATGTAAAGTGATATATACTATATACTAGATGAAAACTATGAATTGCAGATCCCAGTGGTCCAGCAGACTAATCCACTGCTACTACACTGCCTGTTAAAAAAATGTCTCCACCTGGATTTAAGTAAGTAAATTATGTGACTTGGTGAAAAATTAATGCAATACTGGTGAAGCTAAAGGTGGTCCAACAAAAAGTTAGAGTGTGACCTTTTTTCAGCCAGGCAGTGTATGATGCAAGGCTCACCGGTTTAAATCCTGTGTTATGCTGCTTGCAATCAGCAGCCAGAGTCAGAGCGAGCACAATTTACTTATTCTATCCCTGGGTGGGTAGATGGAGCTCTCTTCCCTCATCAATCCCAAGGTGTCACATGTTGATCAACACAAGCGTCTGTTACCTGATTGCTGATTAAACTGAGCTTTTTTCTGAGTATTCTGGATAGAGGCGCTGGCTGGTTTCATGTGTATCAGAGGATTTTGGGGCATTATTAGTGATAGGGGTGGTCTTAAAGACTGTGATAAAAGAGGGATAAAATTGATATATACAGCTCTGGAAAAAAAAAAAAAATCACTTAAAAATTATGAGTTTCTTTAATTTTACCAAATTGAAAACCTCTGGAATTTAATCAAGAGGAAGATGGATGATCACAAGCCATCAAACCACCAAACTGAACTGCTTGAATTTTTGCACCAGGAGTAAAGCAGCATAAAGTTATCCAAAAGCAGTGTGTAAGACTGGTGGAGGAGAACAGGATGCCAAGATGCATGAAAAAAAAAACTGTGATTAAAAAACAGGATTATTCCACCAAATATTGATTATTTCTGAACTCTTAAAACTTGATGAATATGAACTTGTTTTCTTGCATTATTTGAGGTCTGAAAGCTCTGCATCTTTTTGTTATTTAAAAAAAAATGATCTAAATGACAATATTTTTATTTGGAATTTAGAATAAAATTTGTTTGTCTTTATTTGAGTCAAAAACCCAAATAATGTTTTGTTCTCAAGGATTCTTCAGTCAGAGGTGTTGTTGGGGTGGTTTTTGGGTTTGACCCTTGTTCTGGTCACTATATGTGGATATTTTCAATGGATGATTCCTCCAGATTCTCCAAACCCCCTCTTTTCCAAAGACGAACATGGTAAGAAAACTAAATATGCTACATTTTGCCTCTATTCATGTGAGTCTTTCACTAAATGAGGTGTCCCTGCCCAGAAAAAAAGCAGACTCTACCTCCCTCTAAAGCTGTCTGCCCCAGGAGCCTCCAGTTTATCTGCCTTTTCCTAGGACTTCACCAGTATTAGTATATACTACATCATTTGGCCTTGGACTGGAAACCCACAGCTCCCTGTGGGAAACATCCTGCTGCTTGACTTGTTGCTCTCAGATCTTCTCTGAGCTGTCGATCAAACTTCCTTTACCGCTGTATTTTCTCAGATCATAATTGCATATAGTCATCGTTGGCCTTCTCTTGGGGGCTCAAATCTCCTGTCTCAATTGACTCACTACCATAATGCTACCATACGTAACACATTTCTGAGTCAATAGTAATTGTCCAATATCCTGTGTTGATCTGGGGAATACAGATTCTTCTGTAACGCTTTATAATACAGTCCGCGTTTTAGAGGGTAAGTACTGTGTAGTTACAGAGTAAGTAAGGTAAAACACTGTATACTACATAATACAGCCCAACGCTTACGCTAACGCTTACTTACTGAGTAAATACTGTGTACTTATAGAGTAAAAATCAGGTAGGGTGTGGGTTAATTTACCATTAATATAAATCCTTGTGGTTTCTGTGTATTCATTAATACATTTTGTGTTATTGAAGATAGATAAATGTTTTTCTATTTTAATCTTGATATTACAAATTATACGTTTTCTTCCTGCTCCACCCTGACTGTTTTTAGCTGCTCCACCCTTGAGAGTTTTAAAAGCATAAATCTAATTCTCATCTTCTTTTTCAAACTCATAAAATGATTAGAATAGTAGTAATTCACTGGATTGTGACTGAAATGAAGCACAGAGCCTTCATAACTGCCATTAACAAAGGGCAAAATTATTATATATACTTTTATAAGACAACTGCATCACAGGTTTAGGGAAATCTTCTGTGCTTTATTTGTTCCTACGTTTAAGTACGAGTAGGACCCCATAGATATTTTGTATTTACTGATTCATAGAGAACAGTTACATCATAAGTGTTTTGGTGTTAAAGAACCTGTTGGAGCTGGTAAGTATTTTGAAAAGTAAAGTAAGTAAAGACAACTTACTCTCTAAAACGCTACTGAGCCTCAATTCTTCTCAAGGTTTATTTTATTTATACTTAATTGAAATTTTCTTTTTACATGAGTCACATACAAACAAAAAAAAACACATCACAATATTATCCAATACAAGATACAAAGTTTAAGAAAAAATTCAGAAGGTTAAAAAATTTAATTTCCGTCCATTTTTTGGGTAAAAACCCTTCCTTCTTTTTTTTTACTTCATTTATTATTTGTTTATAAACAGATGAACTGAAAATATTGCAGTTGTCCATGGCAGTAGCGCATCAGGTCTTCCACAAACTGCATTTAACAATACATATTACCAACCAAACAATTTCCTTTTGAGAAATTGAGAGGTTTCCTTTAAACATTCCATATTTAATGGTCTTCAAATTAAGAGTAATTTTTACATTCATTTGTTTTTATTGTTATTTTTTTCCCACACTTCTTTAGATCTGTGACACTCAATTAAAAATGTTTCTATTTGATAACAGTTTGGAATAACACAAACAGGGCTGTCCACATTAAAATCCCACTTAATGAGGTTTACAGGAAGGAGTCTGTCTATAAAAAAAGCCATGAAGTGTCTCTCATTTTTTTCAGATAGATTTTTTTGTTTGTAATATTTTTAATAGCCTGTTTTGATTCAGTTTCTGAAAGGTCTTTAAAAAGACATAGAGCACCATGCAGAGAATTACTTATTTTTATATTGTTCTGGTCCTTATATGTGTATATTTTCAATGAATGATTCCTCCAGACTCTTCAAATCCCCTCTTTTACAAAAACACACATGGTATGGAAACTAAATATTCTAAATTCTGCCTCTATACATGTGAGTCTTCAACTAAATGAGGTCTCCCTGACCAGAAAAAAGCAGACACATTGATAAATGAATTGATAGATGAATATACGGCTGGATCTGGAGTTAATAATACACACGAGCTCTTCAATAAAAAAAAGCAAAAATGAAACATGGTCAGATCTTTTTCATGCTCACATATGGATAAAAGAAGGGGCCATTCGTGAGACCGGTCCAGAACTGTTTATGCATTAAATTCAGACCCCCAGAGTAAATTCTTTTTCATGCCGCAGAACTGAATTAAAGCAACAACAAAAAAACGCTTCCAGCTGATTGCATCTGTCAAACAGCTTGCGATATATTTGTGTATATTTACGGTCAGTTGTTGAACATGCCTTTGAACACTCCATCTTTTCCCAATTGTGTCTCTCTATTGATCCGGTGCAGCGTGATTATTAAAATAAACTTTTATTCATTAAATGTCATCATTTTTCTTTAATCATTTCGATGTTATTTGCTGTTGTTCATACTGCAAAAAAATTTAAAGAGAACAAAGAAGAAGGATAAACAATGTCTGTCAATCAGATAACAGAAAAAGAAAACTTTAACACTTTAAAACAGAAGAAGACTTTGTTTTAAGGGACCAGTATGCAATACATGTTCTGTACTGACTCAATTAATAATTTCAATTATAATGTTGTGTCATTAGATATTAAAGGTCTCATTTAAATGTCTAGTTCTGTGTCTAGTATGAATGAATGACATGTGAGCTGTTTTTGTGAGAAAAAAAGCGCTCCATTGATCCAGTATAACTCTGCTTTAGTCTGGTGGAGGAGTGGACAGGAAAAACGATAGGATTTCTGCTCTTGCTCATGAATATTCATACATGCAAACATATCAGCTCTGATTGGCTAACAGCACTAAGACACCAGTAGGCAGCAAGACGAACAACAGTTAGAAACATATTAAAATAAAAACATTTTTACACTAATTTTTTTAAACAGTCTTTGCAATGCCATCGTATGTTACTTTACAACATGTGTAATAATGTCCTGCTAAGTGCAGTTCAGACACTGACCTAGTCTTATAGTCTTTGTAAAATGCAAAATTCACCGGAGATCCTATTTAAACCTATAGTTACTTACACACAGAGGTGGGTAGTCCAGGTCCAGAAAGTGAAAATCCACCCCAGGGTTTTGTTGGATAGGCCCAGTCAGTTGAAACAAAACCCCGGGGTGGATTTTTACTTTTAACTAGTGTAAATAGAACTGTTTAAACATACACCTACAGTCCCTATCTCAATTGTACTTTGCTGGTAGTGTTCTATAGACAAATCCTAACCATATATGAAAATAAAAAGCACTCAAAAGCACAAACTAATGCCTTTATGTTGTATTTAAATACAGTTGCAAGAAAAATATGTGAACCCTTTGGGGTTATACTTGGATTTCTGCATAAATTGGTGATTGAATGTGTTCTGATATTCATCTTCATCTAAGTCACAACAATAGACAAACACAGTCTGCTTAAATTAATACCACACAAAAAACTATATGTTTGCATGGATTTAATGAACACAACATGTTAACATTCACAGTGCAAACGCAAATTTATACAGAAATTCAAGTAATTCCAAAGGTGTTAATTTAGTTTTCTTGCAACTGTATAGCTTAATTACAATATAAATAAAATTAAGTTGCCATAAGTTGTTCCAAAATAGTACATTTAGTATGTATTTAAGTATGTATTAATTTTCATTTTAAAAGTATGTACTTTTTCATGTTAAAATATATTTAAATGCACTTTTCTAGTTGTTCTAATTGTTTATTTTCGGCTTATATATATATTTAAACTAGCATTTTCCATTTCTCTTTCCATTCTCTCTGTTAACAGACAACTGTTACTCTTCTTTGTCCATCTTCTGCAGCGTTTCATCTTTTTTGGGTCCCAATTATTTAATAAGTTCCTCCATCTATGCGTGCATGGCAGATTTCAAACGTATTGGCGAAGACATGGAAGCTCATCAGAACTGTCAGACGTAATTGATCACATACTGTCTTTGTACAGAGATCACACTGTCCTCCTGATTTTTAAACATTTCATCAGGAGCACCTGAAATCCAGCTGTGGATCTGCTTCTGCTGCATACGCTCTGCCTATATGTGTTTCAGTCACTTCATATTAAAGTGATGGGAATCCCATCACAATCAGAGCGGTGTTTCCACTTTTCTAAAAGCACGGTGGAATTTAAAACATATGAAGAGTCCTGCACTCAAACACACGAGAGAAAAAGCAGGACAGCAGAATATTTCTGTGAGTTAATGCATTTCCTGCCATTATAGAGCCTATGGATTATGTCAGACTTGGTTTTTAACACAGTAAGTCTCTGCATTTCTCATCAGCAAGACAATAAACTTCACCATACTAGTGTTGAACACAAATGTGCAGAGAACACACACTTAAAAATTATGAGTTTCTTTAATTTTACCATATTGAAAACCCTCTTAAATATAATCAAGAGGAAGATGGATGATCACAAGCCATCAAACCATCAAGCTGAACTGCTTGACTTTTTGCACCAGGAGTAAAGCAGCATAAAGTTATCCAAAAGCAGTGTGTAAGACTGGTGGAGGAGAAGAACATGATGCCAAGATGCATGAAAACAACTGTGATTAAAAAACAGATTTTGATTTCTGAACTCTTAAAACTTCTAAAACATGATTATGAACTTGTTTTCTTTGCATTATTTGAGATCTGAAAGCTTTTTTTGTTGTTATTTGAGCCATTTCTCATTTTCTGCAAATAAATGCTCTAAATGACAATATTTTATATGTAATTTGGGAGAAATGTATATGGTTTATATAGTTTATAGAATAAAACAATCAAACATAGAGGCAGAAGCAGCAAGGAACTGCTTAAAACTTTTAGGAAACACTTTTTTGTTTATTGTTAACTATAAATGGTTAAGATTAAGATTATAATCATTATTAGTAGACAGTAAACCCCTGGATGGTGTGAATTGCATTCTTAAGAATGCTAAGCTAAAAGCAGCACATGGTACCAATTGAGATTTCCTCAGAAATAACAGCGCTATGATGACACGGACAGCATTGTCTCCCACACTCAGAACTGTTTACAGCATAAACACTATAAAACTATGAACTCTTCGTACAGTGATAAAAGAAACATTTCCCAGAGGGAAGAGCACAACAGCGCTAACCGCTAAACTCTGAACATCCTCTTCTGAACGGATCATTGTGAAAAACTTCATACGTCTCTGCGGGAGTAATTCAGATTTACCATAATAAAAATTATGCTTTATTTGTACTTGGGATCACTGGTGAAGAAGAAAAACAAATTGAGAAATGTCTAAGTATGCTTAAATACACTAACAGATTTATGTACTTACTTAAAATATGTTAAAAGTACATAAATATTGAAAGCAATCTTTGACCATACCTTTTTTAAAAGTACAATATAGTGTATTTTAAATAAATAGACTGTAAAAGTACACTTTTAGTTTAATGTAATTCAGTATACTTCAAAAATACTTATTTCCAAATATACTTGTGTTAAAAACAACTGTTACAGTAGTTCAGTAGTTTTAGAAAGTACATTAAATTACTACTACATTGGTACATTTTAAATATATATATATATATTTAGGTATTACATTAATATATCAGTTAAAATTTAAACGTTTTAATGCTCTGTAACTATACTTAGGAAAATTAAAGATATTAGTAAATTATAGGACACAGTATTAAATAACACAAATAACACAAGTAAATTTAAGAATTGCGATACAATATATTAAAATATATTTTTACACCAAATGAAGTATAATAGAAGTGTGCTCCCTACAAAAGACAGTTACAAGAAGCATATTTATACTCTATACTAATGTAAATATATTTAACATTTAAAAATTCTTAGTCAATTTCTAATATACCCTGTGTATAATAGTGATGCAGTTGTAATATTTTGTAATGTGAATGTATTAAAATTTTACTGTAAGCATATTTAATAATAAATAAATATATTTAAAATAGTTTTAATTTTAGTACAGTTAGGTACACTTAGCCCAATTTTAAAAAGTAAGACTTTTGTACTATTTTTAATTTTAAATTAAAGTACAATAAGTACCAAAAAAAAGTTGTTCCATTTTTGCACTCTTTAAATATACTGATTAACAAAGTGGCTACAAGTACAGTTTAGTGCACTATTTTAATTTTCTTTTTTTTTTTTCACTTTTTTCACTTTTTCCAAGCCTAAATCATGGACTTATTGGACTAAAACGCCTTTAAAAAGACATGTGAATCTAATACAGGAGAAGGGACTTCCCTGCTGAGTGAGTCTGGGGTTTCGTCACCAGGCCCGTGTGGTACGGATGATGAATCTGAGCTTTGTTTGACATTATTACACCAGTATTTCCGTGGCTTGGTGTGGATCCAGTCTCGGTTTTACCGGTCATGTTTCAGACTGTTTGGGAAACATGAATGTTTTCTCTCTCCTCGTCTCTCAGTTGGCCATCCATCTTTCCTCGCTGTTTGTTTGTCGTTCTGGTCTCTAAGACAGATGTTGAGAGCTTGGAGCTGCAGCAGCAGGACTACAAGAACAGCATCAAACGGAGAAGTGCGGAGCGACTGCCTGACCTTACTTGGCAGAAGAACAACCAGGCGCAGAATTACTGAGTGATATGAACCATTTGAGTCGTTATCAATCATTAGAAGAGATGAGCCTGAATTTATTACTTATTACTGAGGTTGGCGCACACAGTTTTGCTGTTTAACCGCAAATAGAAACATTTATGAAGCTGAGAGATTTACGAAGAAGAGAGAATGTGAGATTTAAAGGCTGCATATGTTGCCCAAAGAATTTTGCATCAAAGAATCGTACCAACATAACCCCATGCATGACAGACTCTGGCTTTTGGACTTGTTGCTGATAACAGTCTGGATTGTCCCTTCCGTCTTTGGTCTAGAGCACACAGGGCCCTATTTTAACAATCTATAGGCGAGGGTGTTAGTGTGTCTTTGCTATCGTAACGACAGGAAAAGTATGAAGCATTTTAGTCGTTATCAATCCTTAGCAGAGATGAGTTTGAATGTATTACTTTGATGACGCTGAGGTTGGCACATGCAGTTTTGCTGTTTAACCACAAATATAAACATTTATAAATCTAAGAGATTTAAGAAGGATGCATCACATCACACGTTGCATCACAGAAGTATACCGTATTTTTCACACTATAAGGTGCACCGGATTATAAGGCACACTATCAATAAAAGTCTATTTTCTGGTCTATTTTCATACATAAGGTGCACTGCATTATAAGAAGCATTATGCGACACTAGTAAGGAACATGGGTGTTGCTATGACAGACTCCGTTTTTTTAACTTCTTACTGATAACAGTCTGGATTGTCCTTTGTCCTGTCTTTGGTCTAGAACAAACGGGGTCCTATTTTAGCAGTCTATAGGTAAGTGTGTCAGTGTGTCTTTGCTATCGTAACGATGGGAAAAGTATACCTTGTGTGACTGAAAACACACAGAAGTTATAAACTTATTCTCTTAATTAATCACAGCTGTGGTTACTTTTGGACATAACATGCAATCAACCAGTCAGTGTGTCACTTGCTCATCATTCCTTTTAAGAGCAAGGTATTCTGTTCTGACTTTGGCAGATTGCTATTTTAACAGCGCAGCTACCTGGACGTGTCCAACAAACGCTTCTCAGCAGAGGAAACCGACCTGCTCGTTTAAGTTATTAATGGTTTTAATGAAGAATAATGTGTTTTCTATTGCCAAGATAGCAACATGCCTGAAATTTACCTGAACACACTTAATTTCAACACCACCATGGCCATTGGCATAGATGTATTCACAAGCCCTGTTGCTATGTAGTCCATAAAATACTGTTTGTTCATAAAGCGTACAACAAACTCGTGCACTGTGTTAATCAGACTTTCGCCAAATTTAATACCAGCCCATTTAACCCTTTACAAACACCCTAAAACTGATAGCTCCTCTGCAATAAGCTGGAACTAAACACATCAACCTGATTCAAAACCACAGTCACACTTGTGGTGTGAATATGAGTCTGTGTGTCCCTCCAAGAAAGAATGAAAGTGGGAACTAGCTGCAGCTGTCAGCAGTGTGCAGGGGTGGGATGGGAATTAATATTGCCAAAGGGGGCAATAAATCAGTAAGTATGCCAGAAATGTAAGAGAGAAAACTCTTGGCTGGGAGTGGAGGACTGTTAGAGGAACATCACACAAACTCAGCCATCAAACCAGATGGAAAGTGATATGAAGGGGATATGTCACAGGAAAAACCCGGGAACTCCTTTCTATACGCCACAGCATTACATGCATATAAACAGACATCAGACGCTGTAACATAAACTCACTCATACATTCCTTTATTCTTATATCAAGAGTTGTATGCAAATGTTTGCGGACTCTTGGCCAAATGTTGCGTTTGATCACAAAAGTAACAAATAAAAGAAATACAGCTCTGGACAAAAATAAGAGAGACCATTAAAAATGATGAGGTTCTTTGATTTTACCAGATTGAAAACCTCTGGAATATAATCAAGAGGAAGATGGATGATCACAAACCATCAAACCACCAAACTGAACTGCTTGAATTTCTGCACCAGGAGTAAAGCAGCATAAAGCTATCCAAAAGCAGTGTGTAAGACTGGTGGAGGAGAACATGATGCCAAGATGCATTAAAAAAAAACTGAGATTAAAACATTCTCTTTTCATCATGACTTCCACAGTTCCCCTGAACTGCTATTTCAACTGCTATTTCTTTTTCTAATATTTATATATTTTTTGAACTGCTATCTCAATAAACAGTATTTTAATGACTGATATCGGTTATTTACCAGTTGATCATTTTATTAGCATGTATGTTAAGTATCCTAAGCTTTGCGTAGGTTATTAGAGCTACTATAAATATACTGTGGGCACAACAGAGCCTCTACCCCTATGGTTTTAAACAGTTTTAAACATTTATCAAATAAACAGTAGTGGGTCCATGTCCTTCCAATAGGAGTAGTCCGCTACAGATGGAAGTCAGTCGTCTCTGTGTTGATTTTACAGCTCAGGAAACAGATGTCCTATTAAATTGTCTTTGGCTTAGTGAAAGATTCTCTCAAGAGGTAAATAAACATACAAAGCAAAATGATATCTGACCACATGATGCTTAATCATAATACTACTTTCTAAACATCTATATATTATTTTTATTTTATTATTTTTTTTTAATTTATGTTTTTTATTTATGTTCTTTTTGTCTTTTTTACATGTTTAAAATTGGTAAGTGCATTAATCACTATATATAGAGAAAGAAGCCCTGGCTCTGGGGAGCAGTGAAAGTGATGACAGATTTAAAGATTTAAAGACACATTTAAAGACAGCTTTATGTCAGTATTTTGAGTTTACGACCAGATACACAAAATTTTACATTTAAATCTTTCTAGTAATATTTATACAGTGCTGTGAAAAAGGCCTGTCCTACAGGTGCCAACAAACCCCAGGACTTTTGGAAGGTGTGTCCTGTTACATCTGGAGTAAAAGTAACACATTATTTCAGAAAAAAAGAACATCATACTAAATGTAAAACATGGTGGTGGTAGTATAATGATGGTCTGGGGCTGCTAGATAACTTGCTGTAATAGATGGAAGCAGGAATTCTGCTGTTTACCAGAAAATCCTGAAGGAGAGTTTTCACCCATCAGCTCGTGACCTCAAGCTCAGGTGTACTTGGGTTCTGCAGCAGGACAATGACCCAAATCACACAAACAAGTTCACCTCTGAATAGCGTTTTTTTTTTTTGTTTTTTTTTGTAGTGGCCGAGTAAAAAACTAATTGAGATGCTGTGGCATTTCCTTAAACAAGACATTTACTGTATGCTCCAAAACCCTTTATACTTTATAACTATAGATACTATATATTTTAACATTCCTAATCTGAGTGTTCTAGTATTGTAGTGTAATTAATTAGACTTACATAACTCTTCTGAAAAAAAAAAATAGTGTACAAGCATCTATTCAGCTTTATTTAGACAGGATTAGATTTTTTTATGTGAAGGTGAGGTAATGTAATTATCACTAGTGCAATTCAGTCAAGTTAGTCACATCTAAAACCTCTTATCAGACCTTTGAACTGTGATTAGATCAGATTTGGGGTCAGTAAATAACCTTTGGTGTTTTTCTTGGACACATTTTCATCACACATTTTTATTTATTGAGGTTGTTGTTGGTTGTATTTTGTGAATGATACAAACAACACGTTGAAATTCGTCTAGTCTTTCAAAAAAAACAAGCTTGATGAAATGTGATTATATCAAAAAAAATTCAAGTCTATTAAAGTGTATTTAACATCTCCACAAAGCCCTGAAAAATCTGATCTGTGTCACATTAAGGAACAAAAGTGAATTTGACTCACTTACGCCTGGTAATGTGGTAAAAGGTAGCCTCCAACAAAATAAAATTGAGGGTATGGAAGTTATAGAAAGCATATAAATCATATCTGCTCAACAGCCATCCAAAACTTTACTCATCAAAAAGAAAAAATCATAAGACACAATTCAGATGAAAGGGACATATGATGTGTTGGACTTCAGTCATATCCTCTCCTCCATTTGTAAATGGGTTTATGTTTATCACTTATTTAAACCAAAAATAACACACAATATGTCACAATACTGACAATCCATAAATGTGTTCTTTATAAACACATAATTTTAGAGTGTATGTAATCATATAAAACATCTGTGTGTGATTTACACTGAAAGTCTGCCCTACAACCTGCTTCTTATTTCTCCAATTTCACACTGCCCCCTAGAGGAGTGTAGTGTAAATGACACTGAACATAATTATACTGTTATAGTGCTGATATTCCTCCTACTTTCTCTTCACTTCAGTAGTTTAAGAAGCCTGTGTTGGGATCTCTGTTTGCAGTATTGTAAATATATACAAATATATACAAATATTGTTAAATGGCTGTAAATAGTGCAGTGTTTGCCCAGTTAAAATTCTTTAATAATTGTAATAAAACATGCAGAAACTGATTATTTCAGGACCGAGACTAGAAAACACTGCAATGGTGAGATTAGCTAGAGATAGAGGTATGCAGATCAATCCAAATATGGATATTATTAAGATCAACATTGATATCAGTATCAGTTAATACTGGTATAATGGGATCAACACTTTTTTTTTAGTTAATGGCTGTAAATAAAAACTTTGCAAACTGGCAAAGGCATTTCTCTCCAGCATTTTATCATTGGTGTCACTCCTGGTGATCTGCAGCCTCCAGATGTACAGGATGCACCACACACCAACATTACACAGAGTCTCGATCACATGATACAGCACATGACGGTTCCAGAAAGCAGATCACCTGAGTACTAGCCACATGGTGTAGCCCTATAAAAGGGGCTCATTTGCTCTCAGACATTGCCGAGTTTTGATGGTTCTATCCTTGTACAATGTGTTATCCTTTAGCCTGTGTTTATCTCTCGTTTTTGCCTATGCTGGTATGATATCTCCATGCTACCCTTTGCTTAAAACTTTTGTTAATAAAGTATATATTTATCCGCATCCGTCCATGTCTGAATTCTGCCCAGCCATGACAATTGGTGTTTTTAGTGGCAGATTGCTGTCAAAGAGCTGCTCAACTGAAAGAGATCCTTCATCCCCAGAGCCGTCAGATAAAGTTAAAAGAAATAAGGATCAATATCAGCAGTTCTGTCCCTTTACTTAATAATATAGGATCAATACCAGATTTCGAGTATTGTACACCACTAGCAAAAAAACAGCTATTCAGAAAGTGTGTATGAGAAAAGGAGAAAGAAAGAAAGAAAGAAAGAAAGAAAGAAAGAAAGAAATGGGAGCTAGATAGCGAGATAAGACAGTGAGGCAGGAGGTCCTTTTAGCCAATCAGGGTCTTATACTCAGGCAGGTGCACGCTGTGATGCTCCACAGGGGGTGAATGTGATCTCTGCTTCAGCCGCACGCAAACGGCTATTAATACTGTCTATCTTTTACTCTTCCCTGAATAAAAGGCTCAGTACATTGTTCCTAAGAGGACAGTGGCTCTGCAGAATGTGATGAAACAATAGTTATGGGCTTTTTTTTATTATTTGAGCTCTGCATGCCACCACACTGGATCTTAAATGGGAAAAATGTAATGCAACTTTAGTGTAGATTTGAAATTAAACCTTCAAAGACTGATCATTTCAGGGGCTTAAAAGTAATTGGACAAATTATCTTTAAAGCTATTTTATTCCCTGATTAATCCTTCACCAATTAAGCAGATACAATATCTGGAACTGATTCCAGGTGTGGAATTTGCATTTGGAAGCTTTTGTTTTCTGTGAACCCACAACATGCGTTGTCAAAGGTGCTCTCAATGGAAGTGAAACAGACCATCATTAGCTTGACAAAAAGATGAAATCTATTAGAGAGATAGCGGAAAAATGTTAGAAGTCGCAAAATCAACAGTTTGGTACATTCTGGGGGAAAAAAGCACAAGAAAGCAGAGACAAACTTGAGAACTCAAAAAGGTCTGGATGTCCATGCAGAATGCTTTGCATTGTGGAGAAGAAAAAAAAACCTTAAAGAAAAGACGTCATGAAAGCAAATACAATGGGTTCACCACAAGGTGCAAATTATTAGTATAACGTCCAGATTAGACTTTACCAGCCTAGTTCTGGAACAGCATTCTTTGGACAGATAAACAAAACTAAAGAAGAGGAAAGTATAGAAAACTCTTGAAACAGCTCGACACAAAGCTCATCATATTCTCTGTAAAACATGGTGGTGGTAGTATGGGCGTGCATGGCTTCCAATGGCACCAGGTCACTAGTGTTTATTAAAGATGTGAATTCTGAAGTGTACAGGGACTCTCTCAGGGACTATTTTCTGCTCAGATTCAATTAAATGCAGTAAGGTTGATTGGACGGGGCTTAATGAGTCAAACACCAGATCTAAACCTGATTGAGAAGCATTTTAATTGCATAAAGCAAAATTAAAGGAGGAAAGTCCCGCAAACCAGCAACAACTAAAGAAAGATTCAGTAAAAACCCTGGCAAAGCATCAGAAAGGTGGAAATCCAATGTTTGGTGATATCCATAGGTTCGCTGCCTTAAATATATATTATGTATGTATATTTTTTATGATTTCTATCAACTTTGACATTTTATGTCAAGTTCATTCGTCCAATGACATCACAGGGATCTTCCTGCAGGAATGGACAGTGTTGGGAGGTGAGCTGTCAGTGTTTATCAGTCAGCTCAGTGTGTGTTTGGTTCTCTGCCAGTGAATGCACCCGGCTGGAGACACGCCCATTTACCACATACTCCAGGTAATGCTGTGTAATCTACTCTAATCTCTGCTTTGGATAATTACACTCAGGCTTCTTTAATCCTAATTTAGTTCTGCTACATGCAAAGCTGACAAGCTTCGCCATTAAAACACACACACACTCATACACACAGTAGATTTTTGTTGTAACTCTAGGCTCTCTTTTGCTTTAGAGTGTGAAGTACCAAAGCATTCTGCCAATTTGTGCTCTATATCTACTGCTTTGAGAGGTTATAATTATTAAATAATCATTATCTGATTGATATCCTTACATGTTTCTCTTTTTTTTCTGACAGATTTGCAATATTCTCATCCCACACTTTTTAAGATACAGCATGGACACACTCCTACTACAGCTCCAAGATGTTTAGTCTGATTTTGTTGACTTTTATTTAGCATTTTTATTTGATTTTCCATAAGAAATAAAAAGGCTTCAAATGTTTTGGAACCCTACAAATGTAGCAATGATACAAATACATTTGTAACACCCAACTATCTACATCTGACACCAATGCAACCACCTAGTTACACTGTAGCAACATTTTAGGAACTACCTGTGAAACCTTGGCAACACCTTAGCAACCTATTGGCTACACCACAGCAATTTATGTCTGTGGGCCCTATTTAAGCATTCTTTGGGTGAGCCATAAATGCAGCTTGATTAAGGGGGTGTCAGTCTGCCTTTGCTATCATAACGACAGGAAAAGTACACCTCACAAGTATAAATTCTCTTAATTCATCATGGGTGTGTTTTGAATTTAACATACAATAAACCAATAAAATCAGCTCGTCACTCGCCATTCCTTTTATGAGCCAGGTGTGCTCTAATTAAAAAAAAAATAGCATATTGCTATTTTAATGGCGCATTGTCCATCTGTGCGTAACAAGCGGGGATGTACATGTTTTAAGCATGTGCATGTGTTGACAATTTACTACCAAGATAGCAATGAACGTCTGACCATTGACAATTGTCTACGTTGCTTTCAGTCCGTGGACCTTTTGTGTTTTCTGTTGCCAAGATAGCAATACACCCGAAATTCACCCGAACACATTTCCTCATTTCCAGAACACCACGCCCATCAGTGTAGATATATTCACAAGCACTGTTGCTATTTAAACAACGGAGGTGGAAGAAGGGGTGTAAGATAGCAATAAGCACCGTGACACGCCTTGTACAGAGTGTAATTGTAAGGCCATGTGTGTTAATTTGCCATATTTTCTGTTATAAAGTTAGTAAAATATTGTTTGTCAATCCTGATGCCATAGGTTTGTTTCACATGATAAGGAATATAGTTTATTAATTCAAGAATTCAAGAAAATCAGATTGCTTTTTGGGGGTCAAACAATAAGCAAAGTGTATGTGTATGAAAAAATACAGAGAAAGATAGAAAAAGACAGAAAAAGGAAAACAAGACTTTTGGCTATTCAGTAGAATAAATTAGACTCAAACTGAACATACAGTAAATACTGTAAAAATAGTTTAACCACAAATCACATATAAAAAAAATGAGAAAAGTTCTTCTTTTTATTGCACAATATCTAAACCTTCTAAATGCCTAAAAAATTAATTGTAAAGTCTACATACACATTTAAACAGGCTATATCAATTTATTATTAAAATTCTCTGCTGCATTTTGTCTTCAAAGCTGCCTCAGTTCTTCTCATAATGCTGTTAAATGTGATCTAATAAATAGTAGGACACTGGATCACTGTATTAAATGAGAAAAGTTGGGATGGTTGTGGGTTAAAGGCTTGTGTTGGTTCCTTAAAAGAAAAACATTCATGCAAAAACGAAAGATGAGTCATCCCACCATATTCCTTTTCTTCCACGACTCTGTGGTCCAACTTTTACTCTCATTAGACCAAGTTACAAGGCTCTGGCTGCAGGAGGGTTCCAGATGACAGCAGCCCCACCATGAAGGCTGGCGTGGAGACGCAGTGTTTTGGTTGAGTCCGGGTCAGCAGAGGTTTTGTGGTGAAATTCTATGCTGTTTTATTCTTGTTCTGTTCTTAAACAATTACCCAGCTTGAGGATGAAGCTGTGACTGTATTTAAGTTCCTACTTTCAGTTACTTTTCCTTACTTCATTTCTCCTTAACATTAGATTTGACATATGCTGTTAGAATCCCATGAAAAAAATGAAAATGTCAACAAGAATATACATTTATTCAGGAATTATTTTGCTTAAAAACGTAATAAACAATAAAAGTTGTACATATGTGCATAAAAGTATTTCCCAAAAATAATAGTGCATTTAGTACCATTTCTGATTCACATTCCAATACACAATTGGTGCTGTTTTGTCAAAAATGTAACCTGTCTGCCATGTATTTGAAGAAGAATTGAGAAAAAAAGTGATACTACAGCTACATTAATGCTGCATTTCTTCATTATGGGGCATCCACAAAAGGATTTAATGGGAAGAAACTGTCAGAATGGTTTAATTTTACTATAGTTACGCTTAGGTTGAGTTTACATTTAGTTTAAGGTGTAGTAGGTTAAGATTAGTTTTAGGCTGATGTGTAGGTTAAGTTTAGGTTTAGATTGAGGAGCAGGTTAAGTTTAGGCTTGGGTTAAGATGCTGGTTAAGATTAGTTTTAGGTTGAGGTGTAGTTAAGTTTAGGTTCGGGTGTAGTTAAGTTTAGGTTGAGGTGCAGGTTAAGATTAATTTTAGATTCATGTGCAGGTTAAGATTAGGTTTAGATTGAGAAGTAGGTTAAGTTTAGGTTTCTGTGTAGGTTAAGTATTGGTTTAGACTGAGGTGCAGGTTAAGATTAGTTTCAGGTTGAGGTGCAGGTTAGGGTTAGTTTTAGTTTGAGGGGTAGGTAAAGATTAAGTTTAGATTGAGGTGTAGGTTACATTAAGTTTAGGTTTAGTTTGAGGTGTAGGTTAAGATTAGTTTCAGGCTGAGGTGTAGGTTATTTTAGATTGATGTCTAGGTTAAGATTAGTTTTAGGTTGAGGTGTAGGTTACATTAAGTTTAGGTTTAGTTTGAGGTGTAGGTTAAGATTAGTTTCAGGTTGAGGTGCAGGTTAGGGTTAGTTTTAGTTTGAGGGGTAGGTAAAGATTAAGTTTAGATTGAGGTGTAGGTTACGTTTAGGTTGAGGTGTGGATTAAGATTAATTTTAGATTGAGGTGTAGGTTACATTAAGTTTAGGTTTAGTTTGAGGTGTAGGTTAAGATTAGTTTCAGGCTGAGGTGTAGGTTATTTTAGATTGATGTCTAGGTTAAGATTAGTTTCAGGCTGAGGTGTAAATTAAGATTAGTTTTAGGTTGATGCGCAGGTTAAAATTTAATTTAGGATGAGATGTATGTTAGAT
Source organism: Astyanax mexicanus (assembly GCF_023375975.1). Classification (NCBI taxonomy): domain Eukaryota; kingdom Metazoa; phylum Chordata; class Actinopteri; order Characiformes; family Acestrorhamphidae; genus Astyanax; species Astyanax mexicanus. The sequence goes on along the minus strand of NC_064418.1, from coordinate 2,158,812 downwards.
TAAGTTTAGGTTCAAATACTTTGTTCTCTGAATTATATTTAGTACACATTTTACAAATCCTGAAACTGACTTTTAGTTGCATATGTAGAAATTCCTCTTGAAGCTGGTCTGTTATAAATATTCCCACGTCCTTGAATAATAATGAAAAAAAATCATAAAAACAAAATGCAAACCTGGCTTCCTGAAGAGTAAATTTTCTTAGTACCAGGATTAATAATAATAATTCATTTTAAAATACAAATAAAAGATAATAATATACAGATAAAATATTTTTCTGAATTTGGGTTTTGATGTATTTGTCCTACATACTCTTCCCAGTTGCTGTATTTATGTGTTTCTTTTTTTTTTGTGGTTCATGAATATAAATCTCGCTGGAGATAATGGAGATGAATCTGGAGATAAATACGGCATAACAGATAAATCTCGAATATTTTATCTCTTCTTTTGTTGCTCTCACTTATCTCAGTTATTGTTGGATGAACAGTTTGGTTGTAATAATAATTTTAGAAAGCTGCCAGATAAGATGAAATAATGAGGGTCTGAGATGATGAGAAATTTGTGCAGATTTATCTCTTTTGGGCTTGTTTGACAGCAAAAAATTGAAACCATGAACCTCAGATCCAGCAAAACCATAAAAATAGAATCTCCTCCATTAAAATATCCAGCAAGGCCAAGACAATGCGCTTTCTACAGCTCAAACAGAGTATAATAATAAATACAGTGCAATTCAGTGCACACATAAAAACACAATATATTAACTGCTGTTTATGTGGCGTATGAAAATAACGTATTAAACCTCAGCTATAAACACTTAAATAATCAAAAACAGTCTTTGTTTTTTAGCACCCTTTAGGATTTCTCTGTCTCTCTGTCTCTCCAGCTCATGCTAGACTGAGAAACCACACCCAATAAAAACAAAACACAGTCAGAAAGGCACAGATGAAGAAGCATCTCATTCAGTAAGCATTCAGGAAAAGAGTAATGCGTGTTTTGGCTTTGATAATAATGTCTTTACCATTCTTTCTCACTTAAAATTCATGAAAAACCTTAAAACTTGTAAAAGTTGATGTTAATCCATCATCAGTTTGCATTCTTCAAATATGAGACACATTCCTGTAATAGCAATAAAAAAAAAATAATTAAGAACAGTTTAACAATAGGTGTATTTGTACTAAATTGTGACGGTGGGGAATATAAGGAATGGTGAATATGGTAGTTTTACAAGAAAAAGAACAGGTTTTATACAAAAAAAGGTGAAAAAAGATGTATGTTGCATTTTCATAGCATTGTGGGAACTATAGTGCTGTAATAGTATTGCTATTGCTCTGACAACTGTAGTCTTGTTTGTCCCCTCCTTCCTTTTCCTTCATTTCTCTTACTCTCTCTCTTTGTCACATGTAGAAAATATGACTCTCAACCATGTTTTTATCTTTCTTTTTTCTTTATCTCTGACATTTCTCATTTTTAAATATGAAACGACTGAAAACTAACAGGTATTTCTCAGATATTCTGCCATTAACAGCTGATTTCAACCCATCTTGGTGGATTGAACAAGAATGATGTGATAGAAGTTATGGATGTGGTTGTATTGATTCATTCATTCATTAACACACTAAAGTTTGCTTTATACAGTTATACAGTGTGTAACTCTACACAAGATGTACTAAACTGTAATTTGCACAACTGTCTGTTGCAATTAAACTAAAATAAATCTGAGTTAGTATTATGTTTTTTTGTCCATTATACCATAACAGTACCAAACTGTAAGGTTTAAACTACAGTGCAGGCGGAACTGTGAATTTTGAGTACTTTAACACCCCTAATGTTGACTTATTTCACTGTATTCTAGTATATGTATATGTATATGTATATGTATATATACATATATGTATATGAGGGTATGTGTGTTTATTGTGTAGCACCATTACCTTAAGGTACACACAAGGCTACCGAGTGGCAGTCAACTTCATGAAGATGAATTCTCTCTCTGAATGTCTAGTGCTCTAGAGACACACACACAGAAATAGCAGTGTTTATATATTTGCTTCAGTAAATTCAATAAAAAATATATATTGGTTTCTCTGTTAGATAATAATAAACACTATACTCACGCCTGATGTTGTCTTACAAAGTCAGCAAACTGTCGATCTTTAGCGTAGAGCTCAATGATGCGAATTCTGTCCTGAATCTCCTGTATACAGAAAAAATACCAGAGCTGAAATACAAACATTGGGTTCGAATCCCAATCATGCAGCTTGCCATCAGCTGCCAGAGCCAAGAGAGAGCACAACTGTCCTTGCTCTCTCTGAATGGGTACAGTAGGTGGCGCTCTCTCTTTCCTCTCATCACTCCTAAGGTGATGTCTGCAGCACAGGGCGTCTGTGAGCTGATGTATCGGAACCACAGAGTCGATGCGCTTTCCTCCGAGCGTTAATGCTTATGAATGTTCTAAGGCTAAAGTTAAGCAGAAATCAGAGGTCTAATCTGTATTGTAATGTAATTAATATGTAGCTTGAGAAAATAAAAGTCCAAATATTGTCTGAACATGATCTCCTGAAGTACAGTACCTCCTTCGTGAGTTCACTGTTCTCGTAGATGTGTCGTATCTCCTCACTGCTGAAGTCTGTAGAAGCCTCGGCACTCGCGCTGCTGTGGATCGGGGGCTCAGGGTAGCGCTGGTAGTAATGGTTATAGCCTGTCGTCACGTCACTCTCATACATGGGATTATATTTGGTGGCTCTCTCCAGAGAGGGAAGACTATCTCCTCTCCTGTATTAATACACACAAAGAGGTCATAAAACAAATAGTAGAAGTGAGTAAAAGCATCTTATCCATGACTTCCGGTAAGCAAATCACCAGAATATTGATTTCACCTGTGCACCTCACCTGGCTATTGTCTGGTTTACCCACATTAAAAAGGGTCATTTCCTTTGCCTGTGTTTATCTTTTATGTGAGTATGACATTGGATTGTTTATTCACCATTTACCATTTTTTCACTGCTTACCGTTGCTGTTTATTATATTATATTTTTGTTTATTATATTATAATATTAATTAATCGTTAAACGTTAAAGCTGCATAAAACTGACTGAACTGCACAGCACTTTCTGTCTCTTATGAGTTATTTGGAGTTTAAATAAATAAATATCTTTACTATCATTTTCTTGGGATCCCTGGGCAAGAAAAGCCATTAATTTACATTCATTTACACATTATATACACTTTGCTAGTATCAGGTAAACTGTGACAGGGACAGGCTTCTAGGATAAGGATACACAAAAATTAAATATATAGCTGACCAGATTTCACTTCTATCATAAGCATTGTTTAGACATATTATTAGTCCGACTGAATGTTGGCTGGGAGCTTCACTACCTGATTGGGTCCTCTGTCTCCTCTTTATCGTACTGGTCCCTCAGGGCCCGGGCTAAGAAGAAGATGACGCCTGAAGCGACCATAAGGAATCCAGCCACTGATGCTATAGCAATGCCCACCACCAGCGGCTCTGACACATACTCCTCACAGTGTTCCCCTCTGTACCACCAGTTCTCCCCAACACGACACCTGAAACACACAGGTATCCATCCCAAATAATGAAATTACAAGAATAACAGAATTATTCTACTACTACCTATTATTCGGACTATAAAGTGCACCAGATTATAAGGCATATTTTAAGCAACAATTATAAGAAACAAGGGTGTCGCACAGTACTATTTGTGTAGTATCTACACAAATTTCTCTTCTAAAAAACTACTTATTTGGGTGAGTAAAGCACTTCTGTCTATTTACAGTAAGCTTAGATTTCCAATACTTTAGTGTGGTTACCAGCAGAACTAGCCGTGGTTAACAGCACTTAGTGCTAGTAAATGCTTCCCGACAGCGCTACACTGATGAACCCTAAGTGTTCCGGTAAACCACTGTGAAATTAGCTAGCGGTTCATCACACGTAGCTTGTTTTAAAATGCTAAAAACGCAGGCCACAGTCCAATATACTCACCTCTGAGCAGCGAAAGACCTAGCGCTGCGGTTAGCAACTAATGCTAATACTGCTCCAGCCTTAGTGCTGGGGAAAGTCACCCTTTTAATGCTGTACTTTAGGATTAAAAGGATTTTAAGTGAACCGTATAGTGCAAAAAATATGGTAATACAAATACTAATGCAAAATGCTGAAGTTACTTATTAAAAACCAGTCATCTTAGCTGCAAATATGTGTTAAACTTAAAAATATTAATTATATTACTATCAACTAGGGTGCACAGAGATAAAAATGGCACACACACTTCTTCTGTGCCAAACAGAATTAATAGATTTATAAATTTATAAACAATCAATATAGATAGCATCTTGTCAATATCCAGCCCTCAATGATTTTTAACTGTTCCTTTTCTGGAGGAGAATGTGTCTTCTTGTTCTTATATTTTTAGCATAATTTGACATAAAACATAACATAAATATTATGCACTGTCATGCAATTCCCTTTTTCCCAGTCATTTAAAACTGGGAAAGAGGTTGGTGGTTGTTGTGGCGCAGTGGATAACACCACTACCTCCTAATATCATGTGGGAGACTGAGGTTAAATTCCCAGTCTGGGTGACTGAATGCTGCGCTACACCAATAAGAGTCCTTGGGCAAGACTCCTAACACTACATTGGTCCACCTCTTAAACAGGAATAACTTTGTAAGTCACTCTGGATAAGAATGTAAATTAAATTCCATACATGTAAATGTAAATGTAAATGTAGTCTATGTATAAATAGCCCCTTTGCTCTTCAGTCATTTCTCTTAAAAATGTCTTTTAAATTGGCAAAAGCTCTTAAATTCCTGTATCATGATTGACTTCAGCTGGTTGCCTCTCTGTGCCCACATACAAAGAGTTTTAGAGTTTGTTTGACAGAGCTCATTGCATTGATGAAGAGGGTGATTATAGATTTACACAAGTCAGGAAAGTTTTGCCAATTTGCCGCAGTTTAAAAGAACACAGCTGAGAGAAAGTTGGTTCAGACCTCTTGCTTAATCTGCAGCCTAAAAAGAATGAGACATACTAGTTTTTTTTCTGATTAAAAACCAAAAACAGGCAAATAAAAATCCTGAATGTACATTTATAAAAGGAAGGAGGCCATTTTTATTTAAACGATAGTGATAAAAAATTTTAAGTGACTTTGAAGTGCTCAAAATTATTTTACAACAAATGTAAGAGTTTATATTTTTGTTATTTTACTATTGCTTTAGTGTGAATAATTAAAATTTGGGTATTTTGGCGCCACAACTCCTGACATGCACAGCCATTAAGCTATTTTAAGAGCAATTCCTCAATTTCTTGCTAGTGCATTATAATTATTCTGACAAATTCTGTCTGTTATACACAGAAATAAGACTCTATATATATTTTACTATAAAATCTTTATTATTCATTAAATTAATGAATTATTTTCATAGTTTGTTTTATTTACATTGTATTAGAAGCCTGTGTATAATATTTTTAATATTTCATACTGACATTTTTATTTAATTAACCATACTCAAACCATTAAAAATCATCATTAAAAGTGTTCTAAATCACATTAAATTAGTAAAAAATAGCTATTAGTTGGCCTCAGTGGCTCTTGTTCTTCTGTTTCTCAAGTACAGTGGGCAGCTGGGGGCCAAGCTATTGTATCATTGGTGGATAACACTCTCAAATAGTGTTATGTGCAACAAAAGATTTTATAATAAAGAAGATACTGTACATGATGTCCATTGTAATGCATGCAGGGTCTGAAAGGGTTAAAGAAAGTGTGTGAGACCTTCTAATAGTAGAACTACTCCTTAAAGATAAATTACCAAATAATATTTCAGCACCACATTCTTGTCTTGTTCTGTTAAGGATTTATGTTTCACATTTTGCTGCAGAAAAACTGCAGAACTGAATGCTGAAAGAATAATAATCACATTATACCCACACTTCACCCACCTGCAGATCGCTCCCTGTCCTGGAATGATATCACATTTACCATCATTCATACAGAAATCTGGCTGGACCTCGCAGATGCTCTGGCAGGGCAGCCCGTCCACACTGAAGTATCCAGCATTACACACACACTCCGCCTCCCCGGACCAGCGGTTCACCGTACATTCAGCGTACTCGTTACACGCCTGGAATTTACACGGGTCAGCCTGATCACCTGCAAAAAGAACATATAAACATATAACACAAAGACACAAATATCACATAAACATCATCAGTGTGATTTTCGACAATGGATTATTTTAAATGGATAATTTAAAAGGACAATTCAGAAGTGAAAACAAAACTGCAAAAGGTAAAGATGTAAAGAAATGACAAGTTAAAGATGTTAAAAACTACTTTGTAAGAGTTGTACTGTGTTTTACTGTTTGATATATTAACCCAAACTAACAAAATATAGGCCATAAGTATGGGAAATTGATTTAAGGGACATAAGCAGCACCAGAGTTACTGAGGCTTAGGCTCCAGACGTCTACTGACCCGAACACTGCCTCTAGGTCTACATACAAGTGCATACATAGCCTGTATACCCCTGTATACGCGCTACACTGTGCAAGAGATTATTCTTGATATTTTATCGTTTTTATAATACAGAAAATCTAGTCTCAGACTATATATAGCTTTATCCCTGTATGGAAAACTCGATTATAAGGCGTACTGGCGTTTTTTGGGAAAATTAAAGGATTTTAAGTATGTCTAATAGTGTGAAAAAAACATGGTAGGTCAGTTTCTGTGCTATATTTGCGTGTTGATATTACCTGACTCCACATCCAGTGAGTATTTGTCTATGGCGAGGTTCATGGTCTGGTAAGCCGTGTTGCAGAAGTCCTCTAAGATCAGGTAGACCACCGTGGTAACTCCACGAGGCACCGGCTTCCCGAACCTCATCCGGCTGTTCACCACAATACTGCCGTTCCTGAAGTTCAGGATCTCCATTTTCTCAAAGTTACTGAGGTTCGACTGCAGGTACGGAACAAGCTGAGGAAAACAGGGAAAAAGTGATCATTAGAGCATTCGATTTTAGTGTTTTACAATATTTCAAACAAAAATTAAGAAAAGAAAAAATATGAATGTATTTATTTTTGTATAATTTGATAATGAGATGATTAATTCTGGTTGTCCGTTCACTGCAACAGTGTGCTGCAGCCATGGAAATGGACTAGCTGCCTAAACAGGTAATCACTGAGCTTCAGTAAAGTTGCTAAACTTTTTTGGACATTGCAAACGTATATATATATATAAATTTACTTATCAGCTACAGAGAAAGACTCGTTTTAGCTTGCCACTGTGTGTCACTCTGGCAACCCGCATGAGCATTGCATTTGGGTCAGAAAACTCTATCCATTTTTTTTTTTTGTTAAATAAATGCTGAAAATGGAATCTCATCACCTACATCTATATATATATATATATTATTTGAAAGATGGTCAATTATTGATTCTGGCAAAGAACTAAATATTAGGTGTCTTAATTTTTTACGCTGATCACGTAATTCTACGTTGTTCACGCTCTCCGAGCTTCTGATTGCTTTCACCTGTCTGTGTTAGTATAAATACCACCCTGTTTTTGTTGTTCCCTCGCTGGGTATTGAATCTAGTTCACTAGCTCTTCTACTAAACGTTTCTTTTGTTCGTTTTTTTTTTTTACTATTGTTAGTCTAGTTTATTGTTGTTAGTCTACTACACTGTTAATAAGTTGTGATTGGTATTTGTGTGTGTCTGTCCTGGGTTTGGCCCGCATAGCAATGTTGTACCAATACCACCTCTAAAATGAAAAATCGGTCCATTCTATTTCTTGGATTAAGATCTCTACTTCTCACTTTTAATCTGTCATTAAAATGAATAAAAGATTTTGAAGATAAATGTTTTGATTACACTGATTCTAGCATAATTAACAACAAAAACGCTGTCCAAAACATTTCATTACCAGCTCCAGAAACCTCTGCTCCAGGGCCTTGTACTCAGGAGAACTCTTATTGAACAGATCATCGGAGAAGATCATGTTGGTCACCCTCAGACTGAAGAACACCATCAGGGCACGGCCAGGGTTGGTCGGCATCGCAAAATTGGCTTGGTCACTGCCCTGGTGAACAGTAGTGACCCCACTGCCCTCTTCAGTTCTGATGATTATATCAGGAAGGACTTGCTCAGGTATGATGATGTTAAAGGGTTCGGTGGGCTCGGACTCTTCTGTGGTGATTTCTGTGGTAATGATGGTGAAGGGTGACTCTTCCTCTGGTGATCGAGGTGTGGAAGGAACTGAGGGTCTGAGGGTTTCTGTGGTGGCGAGAAGTATCTCGTCTTTAGAGAGATCCTCCTTTGTGATCTCTACAGCTGAAGTATCTATATCTGCAGGAAGCTCATCGCTATCTTCTCCCATCACTGTGGAGAGGTCAAGATCTTCCTTTTCTCCAATGTTTTCTGTATTTTTCTCTTCGGTTTCCGTCACTGGTGGTGTTGTAACGTTGTCTTCCTCTGTTATAAAAGGGTCTTCTGTTGCTTCCTCGACCTCAATCTCTGCCACCACAGGAACTTCAGTGGGAATATCTTGCAACTCTTGTATTTCTACTGTGGTCAAGATCTCATCTTTTTGGTCTGGTGATGGAGTTTCTTCCACTGTCTCAGACGGCTCTGTAGGCACATGGGTATCTTCTATCTCTGTGCTCGACGCAGATGATGTTATATCCTCGTCTATATACTCTGTGATGGTGCTGATGGTGGAGATCTCATAATCTCCATCTGAAACCTCAGTCAAAACCTTTAGATTCTCAGTATCATGGCCTGATTTCCCATCATCCTCTCCTGCTCCGGAGCCAGAAGTAAGTTCAGAGTCAGGTATATCTGGCTCTGGGATGGAACCTGTGGTAGAAATCACACTGGGCTGAGTTTCCACAGCACCATTCAACAGCAGCTCCTCCTGAACCATCATATCACCTTCTGAGGCACCAGTACTCGGCTGCTCAGCAAAAGCTGGTGGTGTAGTTTTCTCCTCCAAGATAACGTCCTGATTTAGTCCCACAACCTCTCCCTGTGATGTGCTGGTGTCCAATAGAAAGCTGTCTTTTGTAAGATCATCTCCAGCTTCTTCAGCAGGCAATTCAGGTCTTTCTGTTATGAGGATTTCATCCTAAGGGAAAAAAATAATAAATAAACTTACTATATTAGCTTAGCTATCATTGGCCATGACATGTTTACATGTTTTATTTGTAAAACATTAAATAGATCATTTTTTTTTAGATTTTTACAACCTTGGACAAAGACAAAATTAATTTGGTCACGGTGGCCAAACACACGACAGACACATGCAAATACCAAACACACAGTTTATTAAGTAAAGGATTAAACCTATAGGAATGGTCAGGGACAGGCAAGGTCAGTAACAAGAGAGCAGCAGAGACAAGCAACATATCAGAGTGGGAAAGCAAGGAGGTCATACACAGGATATCCAACAAAGAGTAGTAGTGCAAGGTAAAAAATAAAAAAAATAGTTAGGCAACTAGAAAGCTAACAAAATAACAACAGGCTAGGCAAAAAGAGTGGCCAATTACACAAAAAAGGGTTGATAACAAAAAGACAAAAGCAAAGGAAATGCAAGTAGAAGAGCTAATAAAAATAGATTCAATACAGGCTAGGTACAAACCTACAAAAATAGAAGCAAATAGGCAGAGGAGCGCCAGTGTGCTAACAAATAAACCCAGTCGACTTTTCTAGGGTCTGAAGCATCTACGATGGATTGTAACGCAGTAGAAATGCGTTTTTATGGGCTGAGGAATCAGTATTGCAGATCTTGTGTGGAAGAAATGGTAAGTGTGTGCTGCAGACTATCAAAACTAAAGAAAGATCCAGACTGTTATCAGTATGGGGTTTGGTTAGTACACTTACGTAAAAAATACATTACAATCTTAGATCAACGTATGCTTTGATTCTATGACATCAGAAACACTACAAAAAGAAGGTATCTGTACTGGACTGGCCAGCCTGCAGTCCTGACATGTGCCCAATAAGAAATATATGAAGAATTTTGAAGCAAAAATAAATTAGAAAAAGTTAAATAGTAACTGTAAAACAAATTACTGTGTTTGCACAGTTTTGTCTGCCATATACTTACAATTATCCCAGGCTGTTGGGGTTGTCCCTCTGCCTGCTGGTCTTTCTCAGCAGAAGTTTCCCCTAAAAAAACAGTAAAAATCACATTAGACTCATGTATTTTATTATATAGTGAGTAATAATTATTATAATCCAGTACAGATAAGTACCAAACAGTGTGTTATTGATGTAGGCGCGCAGGTCAGTGACGGAGTACACAACAGTGGGTTTCTCTGAGTCACTGAAGCTTCCCTCAACCATGTTGGACTGCAGATTGATGAAATCCAGGGTCTTGGTGCTGACCTCCTGCCCACCTGTCTGTAGAGTCACCGCATACCGGACCAGTACCGCCTCATTACTGCACAGAGAATAAAAAGGTGTTTATTTATTCCATTTACATCCACCTACAGTATTTAGAGCTTTACTAAACTAGCATTCATTAAAACTGCCTTCAATAAGATCATTATTAATTCAAATAAATCCAATCAAATAGAATTACACTCCTTTTTTCTCTTTATCTGCTCAGAAAGAACCGAAAAGATTCCATTAAAGAGATAACAGACTGACTCATTCACACATTCACCTACAGATCCACGTGATTTTATCAGAGCCAAAATGTGAACAAGGCCGTGAGAGGTGAGCGTCAGGATTGGTATAGCAATAAGGCTCAGTGGATAATCCTGTACAAGCGGGAATCCATGCAATCTGGCAACCCAACTTAAGGTGTAATCACACTAATTGCAACACATACACACACACACACAGTGGCATAAGCTTGTGCATTAATTTTCAAAAGTTAGTATTATTTATCATGTTATTTACGATTATCCAAGTTTTATTCATCCAGATTCTTCTGCTTATAATTATATATATATATATATATATATATATATATATATATATATATATATATATATATATATATATATATATATATATATATATATATTTATTTATTTTTTATCTTGTATTTTACAAAACATCAACACAGTTCCAACAGTTCCGAATTTTTTATATGGTTGCTTATGGCGTGTGCAATGCTTTTTTTTTATATGTTTTTTGAGAACTATTTCTCTCATGTATTATTGCTTAACTACCTGATGCAGTGAGTAGCTTCTCATTTATTAGACACATCCTGTGTCCTGGAACAGGTGGTAATCTCTTTCAGAAGGGTCATATTATTGGCGTGCATCAAGTAGAGAAAACTAATGTAATCTAAACATTTCTAAGATGATTGCCACAATAACTAAAATCAGGTTAATATCTGTCCAATACATTATCAAAAAGTTAAAGGACAGTGGGCAAACATCATCTTTGAGGAAGTAATGTGGTTGTAAAAAATGGTTGGTGAACTCTAATAGTTGACAAACAGCACTGGAACTCAATGGATATGTTTAATAGTGAAAGTAAGAGCTTTTCCACACACACACAATGCAAAGAAAACATATGTGATTGGGACTTGAAGAAAAATAAGGAAGAATGCCAATAAAAAAGTTATATAGTATAGGTATGTTAATAATAATGTAATTTTATGTAGCACAGTTTTTTAAAAAGTCTAGATACTGTAGATACACTGACTTATGCGAGTGAACCAGTAATGAGTCTCAGACTTACCCTGAATCATGAACCTGAGGCCTGCAGAAACAAAGCGACAATAAAACAGTATGATGAACATATGAATATATAAAAAACATACTGTATATGAGACATGAATACAGACAGGATACTGACCGGATGAGTGACTTTTAATAATATGTGTAGTAAGTGTTAATTTAATACTAAATAATAGACTAAAAATAACAGATTAGCCATATAAAAAAAACAATAAAAACACACCTGAACTCCAGCACAGTTACACTCTTCAGTTCAGTCAGCTTCTGCAGTGCAGCTGAAATCTGTACAAAACAAAGATTATAACATATTTTGTTTAAATTTATATTTTTGCACAATCAAAAAAAATGTAATAAATAAATGCAAATACAGCTCGATACACTGTGCAGGCAAACAAACGGATATGGGATATTTATATAAAGTCTCTACCATAATATATATATAAAAAACTATTATAATAACATTATAATAACAAAAATTCAAGCTATATAACACACAAAAGAGCGAATGTGTATACGTACAGGACAAATGATTACGAAGCTTTATCAAATTATCTTTTAGACATCTTTTATAATAAGGTTTTATAGATGAACAGACTTGTCCCCCTATATCTTACTGAAAATTGACTCTACAAGAGAGAAATTGAGGATGATGGAGACCAGAGAATGGTTTATTAAATTTTCTGGTTTATTTCCATCATTTGAATGCATTTTATAAATAAAAATACATATATGAATTATTTTAATATTATAAATAGAGAGGATATATAAGTATATCATATCAGTACATACATACAACTAAACAAAACAGTACTGTGACTGTGTGTGTGTGTGTGTGTGTGTGTGTGTGTTACCTTTTGGGTAAACTGTTCAGTGAGTGTGTGATACTGGTTGCTGGTTGGATCTAAAAGCTCTTCGCTCCACTGTTCTCCAGTCAGCAGAGCGCTGAGCTCCACTCGCTGCTCTAACAGAGGACTCCCCGGTACAGCAGCCGCCTCCAGCTCAATCTCATTATTGATCTGTCATCAAACACACTTTTTCAGTCCATATATTGTGAAGCAGATTTTTTTTTTTTAAGAAATCAACAGAATAAATGTTCCAATCCCAACAATTCTCTCTTTATCTCTCCTAACAAAAATCACACACAGCTCATACACAAAGATCAATATAATATAATAGGAACTGGACCAGATCATTATGAACTATTGGGGTATAGAGGGGTATGAGTTCCTCAGTATTGAGCTGTAAAGCAGTGAAACTGTGTTATCTGGAATGGTGAGGCTCCACCCAATACCATTTCAATAGCTACTTCAGAGTTGGGGATAAGGTGTGATAGTGATTATACAACATCCTGACCTCACTAACTCTACAAACTTCACAGCAATCTTCGAAGCAATGCTCTAAAATCTAGTAGAAATCCTCCCCTGAATACTAGAATCTTGTTGACACTACACTAGTACATCTTGAGATTACTGATCCAATTAAAAAAATAAATACATACATTCATATATAAGTCTTTTCAATTAGCATGTCTAAAGGATTGTTATTGGTCTGTTGCATTTTTGCTTTTTATTAATTAATTAATTTCAATATATTTAACATTATTATATTGTTGTTTTATATGATTATTCTGTGGAGTGTATGTTTGGTTTAATTAAAACAAAGAAAACCTACAATTTTCACTCAATCCTTTCCAAACTATTTTCATTTAATCAATATTCTCTCATAAAATGAAAATTAAAATAAACATATGACTAAAAGTGTAAGTCAAAAAATGTATCTAATTAGCAAAAAGATGTTTCACGCAAATTTTGTGATTCCCAAACGATCTCCCGTCCACTGGAGGTGCTGTTTTCCTGAAAACACAACCAGTCTCCTGAGCTTAAGCACACAGCAGGTTCTAACTATGCATTTAACCCATTTTCATGACCGAAATACCAGAATAATATGCACTAAATACAGTTCTGCCAATCACCAACCTCATTATCTTCTTCTGTCAATGTGACGTCAGATGGAGCTTCTGTAGCTTCAGTAGGTTCTGGAGCTTCAGCAGTAATTTCCACTATTGATTCTGAGACGACTTCAGCCAGGGTCGTAGGCGCCACAGTCCCGGTAATGTCTGAAATAACCTCTGTAGGAATATCCGTGATTGGAGCACCTGAATTAGCCAAAATCAACATTTTACAGTCTAAATTCACATGCTTACACCATTTAGCAGTATGCATTCATTTATTCTATATACAAAAAAAATACAGAAGCATGTTTTCTGCACAGACCTGAAGTGGTTCTCTCCAGCTCTTTAGTTGTAGTTCCAGACTGAGACCTGGATAAAATATACACCATCAGATCAGATTAAAGCTATAATTATACAATAATTACAGAGCATGTACCAGATCACCATCATCACCATCATCATCATCATCATCATCATCATTACAGTATATACTGCCTGTAAAGCATTTTTAGAGACATATTTTTAGAGACCTATATTTTATTACCATCAAATATACTGCCTTTCAAGAATTTAGAAACACCCGGCTATTAATATAATCTATAATCTATTAGTTAAAGTTTAAATTAAATTAAATTAAAATACTAGACCACTGAAGATTGATCATGAAATTCAAAAATTATTCTGTAGCCCTTGCTATGACCATATTTGGCACTCAAAGTCTAACCTAGATTTTTAATGGCAAAAATAAATATATATATTTTTTTGCCTTAATTTCATTCTGGCTAAAACAGTATTATTTTAGAGATCTAAACATTTTGATTTGTACAAAATGACAAGATCTGGATTAAGAGTCAAGCTATTGAAGTGGAGCTCATTCTAATCGTGATAAATCTAGATTAAGCTTTAAGTATTCTGATCTAGTTCTAGATGGCGCTGCAGGGTTGAGCAGGTACGGCTGTGGGTTGGAGCTACAGGGTTAGGAGCTCATACCTGCACACAGGGGGCTTAGACGTTTCACTGAAGAGAGAGAGAGAGACAAACAAACAAACAGAGCACATAAAAACACGTGAAACACGTGAAAGAGAAGAAGGAGGAGTGGTGAAAAGGAGGGAGGAAAAGGTACTGCATTAAGGATGGGTTTAAGAATGATAACATGATGGCTTATCTTACATTTTCTGTCCAGTCTGAAGCTTCTACACAAAGACAATCAAAGGGGTGAAAAAATAAAATAAAATATAAGTAATTAATCATAAAAAAATCACTTTGTGATTTGCAAATCTGAATAGTTGAGCCAAAACTAGAGTGACAGTAAAATTAAACTTAGAAAATAGTAGAGACCGTTATATGATGCTTAGCATAATTTGATTAGTATTAGCTTTACTGTTGGAAATACTGATTATTCTTTGTGATTTTCTAAATATTTCAGTTTTTTTCACAGTATTATATATACAGGGGTTGGACAATGAAATTGAGTTGAGGTGCACATTGAATTCTGCCGTGATTTGATCAGCCATGGTTTTATGTTTTTTGGATACAATCCGGGTTAGCACCCGAACATCCCTTTCAGACAGCTTCCTCTTACAGCGTCCACAGTTAATCCTGTTGGATGTGGTTGGTGCTTCTTGGTGGAATGCTGACATTACCCTGGATACCGTGGCTCTTGATGCATCACAAAGACTTGCTGTCTTGGTCACAGATGCTCCAGCAAGACGTGCACCAACAATTTGTCCTCTTTTGAACTCTGGTATGTCTCCCATAATGTTGTGTGCATTGCAGTATTTAGAGCTGAACTGTGCTCTTACCCTGCTAACTGAACCTTCACACTCTTACTGCTCTTACTGGTGCAATGTGCAATCAATGAAGATTGAACACCAGGCTGCTCCAATTTAGCCATGAAACCTAAAATCCCACACTAAAATGATGACAGGAGTTTCAGTTTTATTGTCCAACCCCTGTAAGTGTCTTAAGGCAGCATAGAAAGTAATCAGCAAAATTCACAACATATGCTCCATATAATCTCATTAATCTGGGGTGTTTAGTCTTATTCACAAAGGTCCAGTGTGGCTGCAGGTTTTCAGTTTAAGGAATCAGGACATATTACACATTATATATACATATTTGTTATCATTATTATTATTATTATTTTAATTATGGGTCATTTAGAGAGTTTCTGGGCTGTATAAAGATGTTTTTGGACATTGGAAAACTTGCATTTACCAAACGTTTGTTTAATCTTTAATAAAACTCAAACCATTATAAGTAGCTCAACAAAAGTTTAGCTGCTTATAGACAAGCAGTTATCTGAGCGTCTGTGTAAGCAGAACTAGTTTAATATTATTGTGTACGTTAAATATATGATCATTTGTGCGGGACACAAATAGTCGATTTTCAGTATTTTTGAAAAACTATCAAAATATATAATCAATAAGAGGTGAAAACCAATGGGAAACCCAATGGATGCATTTTTGGGGACCAAGTATTTACTTTCATGTGAGCCATTAACCAGCAGGGTTCAGTTTTCTATAAAAAAATATTCTAAGCTGAACAGAGGGACCCTTAAAATAGGTGAAAATTGCATTTTAAAAACAAAAAAATGGCTGGAATAAAACCTGCAGCCACATCAGCTCTTAGCAAATAAGATTAAATACCCCTGCAATGTTTTTAAATGTAAAAAGTCATGCATCCAGTAAAACAAGCCCCTTTCTACTCACTTTATGAATAAGGGCAAGATGCTCCTCTGATTGGCTGAATGCTGTGCCAACTTCTCGTGCACTGATTGTGCCAGCCTGGCATTGGCTCATCCAGTGCCGATATTCCTCCTGCTTGGGAAGCCGGTCCCAGAAAATCTTGAACGCTTCCCATACTGTCTCCTGACAGACTAAAACAAAAACTCATAGACTTGTAGAATAAAACACAAAATTTTACAATTTTACAAAGTTTACAATGTACTACGATTAAAAGATGGAATTTAATAAACTCATATACCAAAAACACATGTATTTACACATGCACACTAAATAACATAAAACAAAATAAAAAAACAAGAGACTAAAACAAAAGTTAAAAAGGTAAGAATAAGAATGTAGATAAAATGTGACAAAGCTCTTCGATTATTACTATTATCATAAAATAAACAAGTTACCCAGCACTGATGCTAGCGAATAAAAGATAAAAACACCATAAATGAGACCACTTAAAAATGATGAGTTTCTTTGATTTTACCAAATAAAAAAAAACTCTGGAATATAATCAAGAGGAAGATGGATGATCACAAGCCATCAAACCACCAAACTGAACTGCTTGAATTTTTGCACCAGTAGTAAAGCAGCATAAAGTTATCCAAAAGCAGTGTGTAAGACTGGTGGAGGAGAACATGATGCCAAAATGCAAGAAAAAACTGTGATTAAAAACCAACCAGTGTTATTCCATCAAATATTGATTATTTCTGAACTCTTAAAACTTTATGAATATGAACTTGTTTTCTTTGCATTATTTATATTATATATCTACACTATAAAATTAAATAGTATCTGATTTTACAATTAGCTGAAATTAGCTTTTTTGCTCTTTTTGAGAAAAAAGTCTAGTTTACTAAACTAGACTTTCCCTGCACGCTCACAGCCTCACTGACCCAAAACCTGGCAACACACTCCATGACTTTTAACCCCAGCCTTCAGCTTTCTACAGGCAGCATGAGGAGAGACACGTGAGCTGTCAGTGCCAATATTAAAGACCTCTATAACCGCTGACCAATCACGCCTCTGACATTTAGCTTTTACTGCTTCTAGAAACCTCTCTGACTTGTGTCTGACTGACTGAATTAAAAAGGAAATAGAAATATGATGTAAAAAATATTGCTAGATTAATAACAACAGTTCTGAGATTACATAAATATTCACTTTAATATCTACTAGTGCATCTCAAAAAATTAGAATATCTTTACAAAAATGCTTTATTTCAGTAATTCAGTTTAAAATGTAAAACTCATATATTTTTTTACTGATTGGTGGAAACTTCACTCTAGACCTCGAGCAGTTTGGACTGTGTGTCTCTCCACTCTTCCTCCAGACTCTGATCCCTCGATTTACAAATTTATTGTAAAATTTACTGATGATCAGTGATGGTTTGGAGAGTCATGTCTGTCATCTGCTGCTGTTGATCCACTGTGTTTTATTATCAAGTCTAAAGTCAGTGCAGTTTTGTTTTCCCACAAAATCTTACAACATTTTATGCTTCCCTCTGCTACTGACAACTTTTATGGAGGTGAGGATTTCATTTTCCAGCAGGACTTGGTACACTGCCCACATTGCCAAAAGTACCAATTGGTCTTATGTATTATTAAAATTTTCTGAGACATTGATTTTTCGGGTTTCCATTGGCTGTAAGCTTCATAATCATCAACAGTAAAAAAAATAAACACTTAAAATAGATCATTCTGTGTTTAATACATCTATATAATATATGAGTTTTACATTTTAAACTGAATTACTGAAACAGTTTTAACTTTTTAGCTGTTTGCTGGCTTTGGTACAGACATACACCATTATAGCCTATCTTATGTAGCTTTTTAACACAAAATGCCGAATAAAGGGTGGCAGAAAGCACAATATAAGTATATAAGGGGTTTAGGCCTCAATAAATCACTAATACTATGCTTAAATAAACAGACAGTCCATAACAGATAAAAGGAGACTCACCTCTGAGCTGGTAATATTTGAGATGGTTAGTTATGGCTTGCTGAATAGTCTCCCGAGTGCAGAGTCTCACTCCACTAGACAGAAGAACATTACGTTTCCTTCGTGGTAGATGTCCCTGGTCCTCAGATGCTTCAGATAAAAACTGTCCCCATGTAATATTAGAGCTGGGTGAGAGTTTATAAGACTCTCCTACTGTAGGAACCCAGTTAGCTGCATCTAGAAATGCCAAGAAACACAAAAAATATATTTATCAATATATTATTTAGTCAGTCCAGGTTTGCCACTATTTGTGTACAATTTAAATTCCCAACATTTATTTTATTATTCTGTTTTGTAAAATGAAGTGTAATGGGATGGAGCTACAGACTAGTAGCTCTCCAGCCCAGAGGGTTGTTGAACCCGATTGCAGAACAGTTGATCTCAAATCAGGTAAACCCAAGAAGAAATGAAAAAATAAATTGAACCCGTGTTATGTCAGGGTCGCAGTCCAGTACACTACCACTGCCCCGGCTAGTGAATTGGGACACAGCTGGGAATAAAAAATACCCTTATAAAGAGATAGGGAGCACGAGAACAGGTAGAAAAACGAGAACGGATGGAAACTAATGTCACGCCGAGCACAACAGAGAGAGAAACAGGGGAGAAGTATTTTATTTATTTTATTTATTTTATCATTATCGTTCATTATAGTTGAACGATAGTTTAACAGCCTCACAGGCCACATGTTTCATGCTTGCTTCCCCTATAGCCAACCCCTGGTTTAGAGTGTTGATTGTCAACCCGATGTAAAGGTCCCCTGCCCTGCACATTTTAGTGATCCCCCTACTTTAACACACCCCTGTAACTCTGAATAGACTTGATGATTAGTATGACTCAGGCACCAGGACTAAAAAACAGAATAATAATAAAAATAATCCCAACACATTAAATCCCAGGAATTACAGAAGCCCATTTACACCACATAAAATATAAATTATTAAGTAAATTGCTATCACATTATTTTGAGATAATACGTCATTATTTTGAGATACTATCTCATTATTTTAAGATCTTAAGTCATTATTTTGAGTCATTATTACATTTCTATTTTGGGATAGTGTCTGATTATTTTGAGATAGTAAATCATTATTTTGAGATAGTATCTAATTGTTTTAAGACACTATCTCATTATTGTGAATTTTCTTTTTTTTTTCAAAAGCAAACAGACTTGCTAGCTTAAATTAATGAGATAGTATCTCACATTAATGACCTACTTTCCCAAAAAAATGACTTAATTTCTCAGAATAATGAGTCAGCAGTTTACTAAATCATAAGAAAATAATGTGCTAGATTTACATTGTGAATCACATGAATAAACATTTACAACACCAAAACCTCTTTTTCAACTGTACTTACAGTTTCACTCCTGCTATAATGCAAAATGATACATACCAGTGTTAATATCCACAAGGCTTATGGCAAAAACTGTGGCTAAAAAGCACAGATAGGAAGTCCAGGCAAGCTGCTGCATGATGGCTCCTGTCCCGTCACTTGTGGCAGCTTGTTAAAGAGGCAGCAGGAAGGCAAGTCTGGCTTTTGTGAAAACGACCCAACAAAAAACAACAATCCCACAGTTCCATCCAGCTCCTCATATCCTGATATATATGTATATATATGTATATATGTGTCTCACAGCAGCACTAACAGTCCTGAGTCTGATATATGTATCTGTTCAGTTCTCTGCGGTCGACTGCAGGCATGTTACGGAGTTACCTGAACTCCTTCTGGAGCAGGTAAACAGATGGAACTGCACAATGAGATTTTTTTTCGCTCTCTAATCCCATTTGTTAATCCTTTAGAGGAGCTCGTCAAGAAGTAACTGGACGGAATGGAGTTAGAGAGTGCTTAACTGAGAAAACGTGAGCCGAGAGGGATAAGGAGAGACGAGAGAAACAAACATACACAATATACAGCTCTGAACAAAATAAGAGAGCACTTAAAAATGAGAAATTTCTTTGATTCTACCAAATTGAAAACTGAACTGCTTGAATTTTTGCACCAGGAGTAAAGCAGCATTAAGTTATCCAAAAGCAGTGTGTAAGACTGGTGGAGGAGAACATGATGCCAAATTGCATGAAAACTGATTAAAAACCAGGGTTATTCCACCAAATATTGATTATTTCTGAACTCTTAAAACTTATAATAAATATGAACTTGTTTTCTTTGTATTATTTGAGGTCTGAAAGCTCTGCATCTTTTTTGTCATTTCAGCCATTTCTTATTTTCTGCAAATAAATTCTTTAAATGAGAATATTTTTATTTGGAATTTGGGAGAAATGTTGTCTGTAGTTTATAGAATAAAAACAACAATGTTCATTTTACTCAAACATAAACCTATAAATAGCAAAATCAGAAAAACTGATTCAGAAACTGAAGTGCTCTCTTAACAATTTGAATGGTATGAAATGATTTTTGTGCCAAAAGATTTATGCAACAATATAAAATCCGCAATCTTAAGAATCAAAAAAAAGAAAGGATTTTTTTTTTAAATATACTTGGTTTCTTTATTATTCTTAGCAGTTATTTTGAAAAATATTCCAGTTTGGATTTTGCAAGTCTTTGCTTTTATTTTTGTGGATTTTCTGTGGATTTTGCTGTTACAGACTTTTGCTTCTGGAATCTTATCTGGATTCTTCTGCTTATTTTTTTGCCACAGTTTTTAAGTTAAAAAAGAAGGCGTTTCCCTTTTTAATGGGGAATTGTGATTTATATTACTTTTTAATCATGTTTATTTTTACTGTTTAAGGATGGTTTATGAAATAAAAAGGTCAATAATATGAAATATTATTATAAAAAATTACACATGCTTCCAATGCAATGGAAATAAAAATAAATAAATAAATATTTAAATGAATTGGATTAATTAGTTAATTGGATTTATTTGTTGTACAAAATGTATAGTCTTCTTTTCTGTGCATTACAGACAGAAATCAGCATTCTTACATTTTGCTCCCCATCACTGGAGATAATTCAGGTTTGAAAGGGTTAATCTGGGGGTCTTCAGATCAGAAATATTGATTTTTTACATGGCATTAAACCAGTAATGACCCACAAAGTATCCCACTTAAAGTGTGTAAGAAGCAGCACTACTAACACTACTGACCCAGCAGTGGAAAACGGCCTGTGGGTCTGCAGGCTAACACCTGTCCCGACAGGTGAGGGGTCAGAAGCTAACCTGAGAAAATGAGACTGCAGGGGAGGACTGTTAATGCTCTTACAGCCGAGCTTCACACTCCACAACACACTGATCAATACTGACTGATATTAATTTTATTATTACTACTTAAAGAGCGATACAACCTGATACACAAACAAACAACCTGAAACACACCCACACCTGATCTCTACTGGGTTCAGAGAGAACTGGGTTTATAAATGAAATGTTAAACCAGTAAGTAGACTGGGATTACAGGGCGAGTGTGTGGGTGAGTGTGTGTGTGTGCAAATCTATCTAATCTCAGACCTGTGTGTGTCTGTTTAGTGTTAAACACACACACATTTACGCACACGCCCCCCTTTACCCGTTTACCTGACCACCTATCAGAAGCACAGATTTATAATACCACATCCATCACTTATGTATCATCTAAACACCACCCTGACAACACACAAAAAAGCCTGTTGATTATTGTTGTCAATCATTTATTATATTTATTATTATTTATTTTATTTTATTTATTTTATTAATTACCCAACCCACTCATCAGGACTCCCCCTATCACTAATAATGGTGAAGACTAGCACACGCCTCCTCCGACACATGTGAATCAGACTCCACCTCTTTTTGAACTGCTACTGATGCTGTAGCCTTGCCGAGTAGCATCACAGCGCTAACGCTCGGAGGAAAGCGCAGCAACTCGGTTCTGATACATCAGCTCACAGACGCAGCCTTGTGCTGATCCACATCACCCTAGGAGTGATGAGGGGAAAGAGAGAGCGCCATCTACTGTACCCACCCAGAGAGAGCAAGACCAACTGTGCTCTCTCAGGGCTCCGGCAGCTAATTACAAGCTGCATGACCAGGATTCAAACCAGCAATCTCCTATCATAGTGGCAGCGCAATCACGAGTTTTTAATATTCCATTTTGTGTTTTACCTTTATAAGAAAACGGTTTTCTCTTATTCTTTTGTTTGTTTTTTCTTTTTTTTAAGTTGGGCATCTCTTTCTCTTGCTTTTAATTTGAGAACTTTCTCACTTTTAATTTTAAGCTTGTTTTTACGGGTGGGTGGGGACAAGTCAGTCATCGGCTGCTGGAAATAATACCCACCCATAAAAACAGGCTTAAAACTATAATAAACAAAGTTCTCAAATTAACTTTACAGTTACGCTTCTCTTGGTCTCTCTTTTAATTTGAGACTTTTCTTAATGGAAGGGGTTTTATTTCCAGCAGCCAATGACCAACTAGTCCCCACCCACCTATAAAAACAGGCTTAAAACTAAAACTAAGAGTTCTCAAATTAAAAGCAATAGAGAGAGATGCGTAACTGTGAAAAGAAATCTGAAAGCAAAAACATTTCTTATGAAGGTAAAACACAAAATGGAATAATAAATCCATCAAATTATGAATTATACTTTTGGTTCTCAAAACATTTGGCACTATTTTAATGCCATAGAGTTATCAGAGAGCTTCAGCAGATGCCAAACATTCAATTAAAGACTGAATAAAACAACACATTTCTTCACTTAAGCCATCAAAAATTTATTACATTCTAAACATATGTTTTTGTAATGTGTATAAAAGCATAAAAAAACATATAAAAGGCCTAAGACAAGAGACCAAGCTGAATAAAAGTGATAAATAAAAGAATGCTAAAATAATAATAGGCTCCTGAACACGTGATGCTACTGAACTACATTTCCTATTTCAATGTTGTCCTCAGGATCCTCCTTTCCCAGTGAGCCTTGCTGGGATCGGTAGAGGCGCAGAACAAGATCCCGGATCTCCTCCCGTTTCTCCCGGACCTGCTGCCTGGGAAACCAGCACTCTAACCTCAGAGGAAGCTCAAAGTTTACCACAGGATCCTACGACGGAAAAGAGAAAATTAATATTTTAAATAAAAGAAAACGGACCATTCTCAACTAATCCAAAATTACTGCATGAAACAGATCCACTGCTCCACAAACCAGTCCTGCAACCAGTAGGCCTACCTTTTCTGAATGCACACCAGTTTACAACCAGTTTAATGTTAAATGCTAAATCCTACGCTCACACAGCAGGTAAAAGCAGCCTAAATCCAATTTTCTCATCAAATCCAATGTTTAATTCAAGCTGTTAATATAATCTCTTTACCTTGACTTTATCTTGGTGTGCATTTTTATTTCACTTAGTGGTTTGGGATTAGAAGGACCGATAAAGTATTAAATCCAAACCTACTGTAAAAAAACAAATGTCCTTAACATGGGGACAGTAGTTTATTTTAATATTTAAAAGTGATCCTTGTCATTTGGGATCATAACAACCCAATTAGTCGAAAAAACAAACTAGTTTCAAACCTTAAATTGGTTGAGAATGTTTACCTGGCCCTTGTTTCTGTCTGAACTGGCTGTAGAAACTGTTGACTGGGATTCCCACCATTTTTTTAAATCAATTAAGTAAAATACGGGCATTGACTCCATACGAGGCCAAAGGGTCATCGTTTTAAAAAATGAAAAGTACATTTTGCTAAATTAAAAACCTCTGGAATATAATCAAGAGGAAGATGGATGATCACAAACCATCAAACCACCAAACTGAACGGCTTGAATTTTTGCACCAGGAGTAAAGCAGCATAAAGTTATCCAAAAGCAGTGTGTAAGACTGGTGGAGGAGAACATGATGCCAAGATGCATTAAAAAAAACTGTGATTAAAAACCACCAGGGTTATTCCACCAAATATTGATTTCTGAACTCTTAAAACTCTTTGAATATGAACTTGTTTTATTTTATTTTTTTATGTATTTACCTGTAAAAAACTCTCTGCATACTGCAATAAATACAGGCCACAGTCACTACTGTTGTCCTGAAGGGGGACCCGGCAGTGTGAGCCCACCATCTTCTCTGCACTAAAGTCTCGATGTCCACCTCGTTTTGTTTCCCACTCTACCTGCAAATACCTGGTTAAAAAAATAAAAACAAAAACAAATGTTTAAATTTTTTTAATGATTTTATATAAATATATAAATGTGATCTAGCATCAGAAAGCTATGAATTAAACACTCACTCGCGCAGGAGCTTAAAGATGCGCTCATGAACAGACAGCTTCAGAGAGTCCATGATCAGAATGCAGGGTCTGAAAAATATACACACAGAATTCCCCCATCATGCACATTTTAGTGTTTTACCATGATTCACACACCAGCATCTTCTGAGAGCTTGTAAAAGCAATATCATATAGTCTTTTTAGTGTAAAATAACTTCTAAAATCACTGTGATGATGTTATATTGAAAATAAACCATTATTGCTACTCTGAACTCAAAATGCTGCTAACTGCACTATATAACTTGCATAATGCAAAATGCAAAATCCTGTAATATTCTCAATTTTCTGTTTTTTGGTACACCAGGGGAAAACACTCCTATTGTTAAGATGTTCCACTTTAACGGTGTAAAGGTACTGAAAAGAAATACAGCTCATAGAAAATGAATTTTATTTGATTTCTTAATTTTGTGGTTATGCTTTTTTTTCTTTATTTAACTTAATCATACTTAAAAGTACACACATTCAATCTGCCTGTGTGTACTAAATCTATACAATCTGAATCTTCTTATTTCAGTATATCCTACATGTGTAGTTAGTCTGATATTTTTGTGATAATGATATTGTCAATACGACAAAACACTTTGTAAAATGATAAATAATAAAGTTTTACTTTACTTTAAGTATTAATATAAAAGTTTCATACATTTAGTAGAAACAAAACAAAAAGAAAAATCTAAAAGGTTTGTCTATTTTTATTTTTATAACCCTGATTCATAACAAAACTCTGATTTTGTATAAAATAATCATAATGCATTAACAGAAATCTATTAAAATAATAAAGTGTGCATCATTTTTTTTTACATTTAGTGCAAGTAAACTGCAAACAAACAATTAAAAGTGATTAAAAAGGTAAATAGCAAAATAGACTGCTGTCAAGAATAGCACAATATCACCATATAGAGTATTTTTTGGCAGGTTTTGCACAGAATACGATATAGCAATATAGTAATATTACTCTAACCTCTTACTCCACATGCTTATTTCGTTCTATTAGTTCATTTAGGATTGCATGTGTAAAGCGTGTCCTTTAGGAGTGGCTAACATAATATATCCCTTTTTGGACTGCTGCTCTTCGTATTTAACACCATACCAACAGCAACTGCTGTTATATCCATGTTAAAATCCAGATTATTATTAGAGACAGTTATAAGACCACAGTTTTAAAAGTCTACACAATCAACAAAGACCACATGTACTGGATACGAATTTCAGTAACTTCGCATTAAAAGAAGAAAGAAAAACACTGCAAACATGCAAAAATATTTTTTACAATTATTTAATTGTATTTCTTTCTTCTTTCCAAGCCAAGAAATCACATACCTCTTACAGACAGTCTTGCGTGTACATGTCCTCTCAGTGCAGTTCTATAGAAACAAAGACAGATATTATGTATACCACATATATATATATATATAAGATATTTTATAAGTATTATATATTTACTGATAAAATTAAAATATCTTACTGGTGGACCAGAAATGGAAACGGGCTTTGAACTGTTTTCATCTAAATAATGAAGAAAAAAAAAAACAAGAAAGTTACGTCAAAATTAAATAAATAAAAATAATAATAATAATAATTTTAACCCACAGAGAATTTACTCTGAACTTACCTGAACTTTTCTCTCCCTCACTGTTGTTTTTGCTTCCCTCCTGAGTCTCGGTTCCAGCAGTGGAGTCACTCGAGTTCTCAGTAGTGTCCTCCGCAGAGTCCTGTCCTTCTCTCTTTAACCACTGTGGCTCATCCATCCCAGGGAAACACACAACGACCAGATACCAGTGAGCTCTAAAAAACACACAGAACAGGCCATCTAAATCACAGCTAAATCCTTTAATATAAAATACAATTCCAGTGTTAACAAGTTGTGGTTTTATGTTTTTTGGATACAATGCTGGTTAGCACCCGAACATCCCTTTCAGACAGCTTCCTCTTACAGCGTCCACAGTTAATCCTGTTGGATGTGGTTGGTGCTTCTTGGTGGTATGCTGACATTACCCTGGATACCGTGGCTCTTGATGCATCACAAAGACTTGCTGTCTTGGTCACAGATGCTCCAGAAAGACGTGCACCAACAATTTGTCCTCTTTTGGACTCTGGTATGTCTCCCATAATGTTGTGTGCATTGCAATATTTAGATCAGAACTGTGTTCTTACCCTGCTAATTGAACCTTCACACTCTGCTCTTACTGGTGCAATGTGCAATTAATGAAGATTGAACACCAGGCTGCTCCAATTTAGACATTTAGACCTAAAATCCCACAATAAAATCATGACAGGTGTTTCGGTTTCATTGTCCAAACCCTGTATTTGTAGCTCAAATGGATTTTCTCCATCGATACACTGAAACATCATGAAAAATCATTTGCAAACCAAATATCCACGACTTTTTCAAAACTTTTTGGGTATTTTAATTTTTCCTAAACTTATCCAGGCCGGGAAATTGCTGTTTTCAAATTCCATGACTTTTACAGGTTTTTCATGACCGAACGAAATCTGAGGGTAGATTTGCACAAATAAAAGCACAAGAACAAACACACACAGTTATTACTCACTCTTGATTGACAGGCACAAACAGGAAGTCTTTCTCAAAGATGTCCACATGACGTGTCCATGTCCTCACACGCTGGTGTCTTCTGAGTTGAGCTCTGAAAAACATAAATATGAAAAGCTTTTGTTTTTTGGCAGAAATTCACAACAGAACGCCACCCCCACACACACACCCACACACACCCCTCTGCTGGAACTTACGGTGTGCTGGAACTGTCTTCATTAGCATTGTCGCGCCGGGTTAGCTGCTTGTAAAAGAAACTGCTGAACACATGAGATCTCTTCACTGAGGCCTGAGGGGCTTTCTGGACCAACAGATACCTTCAGCAACCAGGTAAAAAACACACAAACACACACACACACACCTGTATTAACACACGCTGCTCTTACATTCAAAATATCTCGTCAATAATAGCATTTAATCAGAGATCAAATTGAACTTAAATGCAATTTTTAATCCTAAAATGCATTTCAATTAAATCCAGAATTTTAGCTTTTTATTTAAATAAAACAATGTATGCAGGGGGAGCCTGCTGTATTTTAAGTAAGGATGCATGAATACTGAACACATGTTTTGCAAGTTTTATTTAAATTTGCCACTTTTAAAATCTTTTTTAAATGTTTTATAGAATACCCGTATTCTGTCTTGCTTTAAAAAAACATACAATTGCAAAGCTACAAAAATACTACAGTTTAAAAAAAAAACGCTTTACATTGTGAATAAAAATTAAAGACAGCAAAACAATTAACGGACACATATAGAGATACACAGTAAATCCTCGGTCTACTCCAATCATGAATTTACTTCAGCAGTGCTTTTCTTGTCACATTGAGCTAGATACCTACATTAATTGTCTTATATCAAACAGACTATTAAAAAAACACTATGAAATAATTACACCAGTACTGCTTTTTTTAAGTGGATAGAACTGAAAAAAAATATTCTGTATTCTTGGTCGCCAAATATTCAGCACATACCTTATTTTAAAAATAGCTTTATGGTCAGTGTCAGTTTTCATCTACTAGTTTTTCTTGACAAACCACACAGTGCCTTTATCACTAAGACAAACTAAACCGCTGATGGTTCTAACTGGATTATTTACACCAAGTAAAAGTCTTACTTGAGGTAAAAGTCAATAATGACGTCATTGAGAAACTCCCCACTGTCCAGGCACTCCAGGTCCTCAGTAGTTACTGTAATGGCTCTTTTACACGGCGGAGGAGGAAACTGGATCAACCTGAAGAAATGAAGAGTAGAAAACACCGAGTCTTATACAAAACTATACGTTTTCTCAGTTTCAGGCTCATTTAAAGCTCCAGTACCTGCGTGTTGGACCGCGGTGCTTGTAAGGAGCCCACTCTGGTCCAGGTTTGGCCACCATAGAAACACTGTAGGAGCCCTGAGCTCTGTTGTGACACAATGTGTAGACCGATGTGGTCTGAACTTCTGTTTCCTGGGTCTAAACACACACAAGAACACAATTAATGATTAGGATCCCATATAAAAGTTCAACAATACAGATGTGCTGAGAAACAATACAGTAATCTGTTATTAGATTCCACAGTTATTTTTCTTTTACTGAGATTTTATAAAACAATTGTTTTATAAATTGAAGCATTTTCCTTGCAGTATCAAAATACACTGCAATATATTGACTCTCTATATTGACAGGAATCATATCGCCAAGTTCTTGCCAATACACATCCCTAGTTATAACTATAATCTTAAGATTTAAAAATTTAGAAGTGATGCTCTAGTACAAGAGATCTCAACTGGTCTCAGCCCAGGACCCACATTTTCTCATTGACATTAAGTCATTTTATACATATATATATAAATATATATATATATATATATATATATATATATATATATATATATATATATATATATATATATATATATATATATAATTTTTTTATTATTTATTTATTTTTTTTGGGAAAACCAGCCTTCAAAAAACAATTTAAACATACATATGCAAGCACAGTGTATTTGAGTGCAATTAAAAAAAAAAGACACTGAGGAGGAACATGAGAACTACATGTATAAACTTGTAGTTACTACAATAAAATAAAATTGACAAAACTGCCCAAAATAAATAAGGCCAAAAATTGATATATTTTACTTCTCTGCATTCAGAGCACATTAGTAAGAAACTCTCTCTCTCTCTGCACTCTCTATAAAAGACAAGTACAAAACTATTTTAATTTTTTACAAGCTCACCACCAGTTAAGAATCTCTGCTATAGTATACATTACATTAGAGTTGTGGATCAATTTAAATAAGCTAACACTTCCTGTTTCCTTGATCTCACTGGATGCTTTAGCGTTTGAGAGCTGCTTCATCTTATTGATGACCTCATTGATATTGATGATATTGATCACAGTTTAAGGTGCATCACTCACAGTAACAGGAGCTGTAGTCGTGCCAGCCTCTACTGGTGCAGGTACGGACTCATTTGAGGAGCTGCTGGTTTCTATTCTGGGGCTTAACAGCCGTAGCATGTGTGTGTCTCGTCCACACTGTAGGAGCTTCATGCTCTCGGCTTGAGAAAGTGAGGAAAGTAGAGCAGTGCTTCCGTGTCTGAGGCCCACTATGTCCATTATAGAGGCGAGCAGGGCGCCCTCTATTCCATTCAAGGCCTCAGACATACACAGCAACACACACACGCTTCCATCGGCCGTTACACCTTACAAAAAAAGAGAAGAAAAATTAATAAATATCAATATACAAACAAATACAGCTCTGGGGAAAATAAGAGAGCATTTAAAAATTGACAAATAGAATATATTCAAGAGGAAGATGGATGATCACAAGCAATCAAATCGAAATGAACTGCTTGATTTTTGCACCAGGAGTAACGCAGCATAAAGTTATCCAAAAGCAGTGTGTAAGACTGGTGGAGGAGAACA
Organism: Astyanax mexicanus; assembly: GCF_023375975.1. Classification (NCBI taxonomy): domain Eukaryota; kingdom Metazoa; phylum Chordata; class Actinopteri; order Characiformes; family Acestrorhamphidae; genus Astyanax; species Astyanax mexicanus. The sequence goes on along the minus strand of NC_064418.1, from coordinate 2,128,717 downwards.
TGATGTCAAGATGCATGAAAAAAAAAACTGTGATTATTGCTTTATTTGAGGTCTGAAAGCTCTGCATCTTTTTTGTTATTTCAGTTATTTCTCATTTTCTGTAAATAAATGCTCTAAATGACAATATTTTTATTTGGAATTTGGGTGAAATGTTGTCCGAAGTTTATAGAATAAAACAACAATGTTCATTTTACTCAAACATAAACCTATAAATAGCAAAATCAGAGAAACTGATTCAGAAACTGAAGTGCGACCTTCATTTTATGAAATGGTATTAGAAGAAAACACCATCATGCTTTACTTACCAAGACTTGTCCCAGGCTGAAATGCAGAAAATTCACTGGACAGGCGCTGTGCCTGAGTTTCAGACACCCACAGGAGAAGAAGAGAGGGGGGCGGAGTTTCATCCTCCTTAACCAATTCGGTGCCCTCGACCATAGCCCCGTGCCAAACACTGTATTTGCGTAAATGTACTGTAGCCAAGGTAGCTTTCACCTCTTTACCTGAAGGATCTATGAGGGAAATAGAAGAAGCAAAATAATATTACTGATTAAAACAAAACAAAAACTACTTAAATTGGGCCGAAAAAATCAAGCCCCACCCCTTTTTTATGAATTTTGCAGTAGTCTCTTGTATTAACGAATAGCTTCTGAGAGTGTTTTAGTGTAAAAGTGCTCCGGTGCTTCTGTTTCAGGCTGTTTTAGTTCAGTGGAGGAGAGGGTGGGAAGAAGAATGACATGATTTTGGCTCTTACTCTTATATGAATATTCATGACATGCAAATGTGTTCCCTCTGATTGGCTAACAGCACCCTCCACGGCAACTCTTCTCTAATTTTTCCAAATAAGGGAGAATTTAGCTAGGCCAACTGTACATCCTGTTCAGCTGTTATCACTAGTGATGCCCCACAACACCAGGAGGGTGAAGACTAGCACACGCCTCCTCCGACACATGTGAAGTCAGACTCCGCCTCTTTTTGAACTGCTGCTGATGCTGTAGCATTGCCGAGTAGCATCATGGCGCTAATGCTCGGAGGAAAGCGCAGCGACTCGGTTCTGATACATCAGCTCACAGACGCAGCCTTGTGCTGATCCACATCACCCTAGGAGTGATGAGGGGAAGGAGGAGCGCCATCTACTGTACCTACCCAGAGAGAGCAAGACCAATTTGTGCTCTCTCAGGGCTCCGGCAGCTGATGGCAAGCTGCATGAACAAAATTACACCTTCAAGGTTGGATATAATGATGCCAAAAAAGTAATAGCAATATTAGATCTCTGTTTCTCACAAGGTCTCACTGAGATAAGAGAGATAAGGTGTCTGTGAGGGAGCAACCTTGATGTGTTCCACTATCGTACACCCTGTTCTCTGTTAATCTAGGGTGATGAGTTGTGCACGCACACACACACACACACACAAACTTTGATCTAATAACTGTGATCTAGTTTCCTGCCTAAATCACCTTGACACACACATATATATATATATATATATATATATATATATATATATATATATATATATATATATATATATATATATATATATACACACCCTGGTAGGCACATACATGAAGTTGTTCAAAAAAGAGCAAAAAAAATAAGGGTACCTTTCAATGAAATGGTGATAAAGTCAGATGTGATCTGCAAAAAATAATATATATACATTTTACACTCATTTTACATTTTACATAATTTTGCACAATCCTGCTTTCACAAAGTGTGACTCAATATTAGATCTGTATGTTGTTTTTTGTGTTAAATGTTATCTGGTTATCTTGTGATCTTTAAAACTCCAAAAAATAATATTAGTAATGTAAGTGTACCTTCACAAGCCCATTGGACAGGGCACTGAGTCCACCCATGTAGAGAGCAGAGATCTGGAGCTCCGTTGCTGTAGAACCAGTCAAACCGCAGTCAGCAAAGCTGGAAACCTGCAAAAGACAAGCATGAAAACACTCAAAAACCCTTTATTCTTTGGTCAAATCACTATTTAAATTATTAAATTCCTTTAACAGCTTTTTTGCAGTAAATATAACCACAAAATGACTTTAAATTGTAAAATAGGATCAAATTAGAGGTGTATGCAATAATATGGCCAACATTTTTTAATATGGTGAACAATATTATACCCTGAAATATGGTGCCATATCTCCCACCCCTAATTATCACATCAGGGTACTACTTTTGTTTTTTTTTTTGCTGTTTTTAGCAAAAGAAAAATTCACACTGTTCTCATTTCCCATTATATATCTACCAGAGACAGATTATATCTGTCCAATATCATTTATTTTACTTTAATCCTGGATATATGGAGATATTTGGAATGGATTAACTTTTTTGACTTTATTGTCTGTCATATATCCAAGAGTATCACTATCGCAAAAATACCATTAAAATATTGTGATATTATTTTAGGGCCACATCGCCCACCCCTAGTTCAAACCCTTAAGATAAAGCACGGTGCGAATTATAAAAGAACAATATGCAATACAAAAAGTAATCCATTCTGAATTATAATCAGAAAATCTTATATATCTCAATTCCAGACAGAATATTATGTCCACCTCATTGTTTCTACATTTACAGCACATATTATTATCTTCACTGAACATACATGAATTTTGTAGTTCTTTATTAACATTAGAAGGACTATGGTTCTTCTTTTACTCTGTTTCTCAATGATCAGGACCCCACATGATAGACCATCACATAGCACAGGGGTGTCCAAACTACGGCCCGCGGGCCGCTCCAAAAAACGGAAACAGGCCGCAAATGGCCCGCGGGCCGTAGTTTGGACACCCCTGTGCTATTTCAGAAATAGAATGAAAGTTGGCCCGCTGTTAAGCAGGTTTTTATAATGTGAGATTCAAAGTTTGAACGCTAGGTGTCAGAAACGGACCAAAGAGTCTAAAAGCAGAGAGAGTGCGCAGTTTTAGCGCAGAAAAACAGGCCATAGAGTCTAAAAGCGGAGAGGGTGCGCATTTCTAGCGCAGAAAAACGGGCCAAAGAGTCTAAAAGCGAAGAGAGTGCTCAGTTTTAGCGCAGAAAAACAGGCCAAAGAGTCTAAAAGCGGAGAGGGTGCGCAGTTTTAGCGCAGAAAAACAGGCCATAGAGTCTAAAAGCGGAGAGGGTGCGCATTTCTAGCGCAGAAAAAGGGCAAAGAGTCTAAAAGCAGAGAGGGTGCGTATTTCTAGCGCAGAAAAAGGGCAAAGAGTCTAAAAGCGGAGAGGGTGCGCATTTCTAGCGCAGAAAAAGGGCAAAGAGTCTAAAAGTTGCCGTAATTAAGGAGTTTAATATTAAGAGACATCATGAAATTAAACATCAATTTGAAAAATCTTAGTTTACACAACACTGTCAAAGATAAAATAGTAAGTCAAGTAAAATGGTGTATAAATGAAATAATCAGGAAAAAAGTATTATTTAAAGTGGTATATTTCATTATTTGTTTTATTACAGAGTCTGTGGCCCGTGACTTCAAATATATTTCTTCTTCTGGCCCCCAACAAAAAAAGTTTGGACGCCCCTGACATAGCAGCTTTTATTATTTATTTAGGTGGTGCACTGAACTGCACTGACTCTCAGACTGACACCCTGTTGGTGCGTTAGTGTGTGTTGCGCTGGCACGAGTGGATCCGACTCAGCACTCTGATCCATGGTGTCAAAAACTACTAGTGTCACAGATTGTGCACAGCTTGCTAAAAGATCACCCAATCAACCTGTAGCCTATCACAGGAGACGTCTCCTCATGGGACCAAATAATCAGAGCTTTAGCACCTTACACCAGGAGCTGACTCAACACACGCACTGAGGTGTCCCATGTAAAAGAAAAGTGCATTTAAGCATATTTTTTTTAAAGTATACTTAACATGGAAAATAACATACTTTTAACAAAAAATACATACGAAATGTACTATTTTTAACAACTATTTATATACAATATAAAATCATTGAATTGTGCTTTTGCAAACTTAAGTAGATTAAATTGTGTGTTTTTTAAACATCTTTTCTCAAACATTTGAAGTATATTGTTAATGTACTATTTTCTGCATTGATGCACATTTTGTGTACACCTTAATGCTACAGAAAAAACAACTATACTAAAGTGCACTTTAAGCAGCATTTAGTGTCAATACATACATATATATATATATATTTTTTTTTTTTCCCTATCAACACAATATATAAGATAAAATGAGATAATCCTTTACTTGTCCCACAGTGGGGAAATTCACAGAATTGGAAAATATTTTACATTCTGTTACACTGAAAAAAATCTGTTTTCTGTAAGTGTATAGCATTTAAGTGTGTGTTTATGAAGTTAAATTAAAGCATATTGCCTAAAAAATACATTTTATAATGTGTTTATTTTCTATATATGTGTGTATATTCAATTAAAATGTATTTTTAGTATTCTTTACATAAGTTGAACATACTTTTAATGCTCTTAAGTATACTTCCATTTCAAAAGGGGTGCCCTCAACAAAAGTCCTCAGCTGGCTAGTATATATCAGAACAGCTAGAACAGGTATTTGATTGTTCAGTGTTGAAGGAAATATTAGAACAGCAGATTGTGCATTCTTCCTTATTTTGCCAAATAAACATGCATTATATATTTTTTCACGTATTATATAGAAAAGGTCTTTGTCTTGTTTCATATAAAACAGATTGAGAGTTATTTCCTTGAACTCTGTTCAGTCTTTATTGTTTAAGTTAATTTTTTTTCAAGCAAGCCATGGTTTATCTGAGAAGTATAAAAAAAGATTATGTCTGGCTCAGCATTTGTAAAACATTACTTTAAGAATGAGCCAACATTACAGACAGTCCTGGAGCCCCATGCTGCTCACATATGGTATTAAACAGGCTTTGGCACATTACCACCAGTAGAGCAGGCATGGCAGGGAGTCAGTGAGCTCTACTGGGCACAAACTACACAAAACAAACATGAGTCATGTTCATCAGTGCAGTTCTTTAATAATGAGACTGAATCTGTGGACACAAAGAGCTCTATTTTAGCCCTATAGGCTTTAAATAAAATAAGAGAGCACTTAAAAATGATGAGTTTCTTTGATTTTACCAAGTTGAAAACCTCTGGAATATAATCAAGAGGAAGATGGATGATCACAAACCATCAAACCACCAAACTGAACTGCTTGAATTTTTGCACCAGGAGTAAAGCAGCATAAAGTTATCCAAAAGCAGTGTGTAAGACTGGTGGAGGAGAAGAACATGATGCCAAGATGCATAAAAACTGCATGAACTTGTTTTCTTTGCATTATTTGAGGTCTGAAGCTGTTTCTTTTTTCTTATTTCAGCCATTTCTCATTTTCTAACAGATTTTTATATATAAAGCACTTAAATACTAAATTCTGCTATATTATAGTGTAAAATCCTGAAATGCCCACCTGGTTGTGCCTCTCTGGGGTACGGATGAATCGGTCTGGAGTCTTTTTTCTCTCCACAGTCAGTGGAAGTAACTTCGGTGTCTGTGGAGTCTTAGCTCCCTCTAGTGTTCGAAGGCGTGATGTGCTTTTACCCTTCATCCCTTCCTCTTCATCCTCCTCCTCACTGGAAAGAACAACTATATGAGAGTAAGAGAGCAAGAGAGAGAGCAAGAGAGAGAGAGAGAGAGAGAGAAAATGATGAGACATATCAGTAATACAGCCAATCTGCTACTGATTTCAGTGGGAAACAGGAATTAATCCACTCAGCAACACATAATGAATTTATATGGTATGGATTATTAGAACTATTCTACAGTATGTTCTACAACAAACTGCTGCAAAAAAGGAAAAAATAATTTGCATAGAAATAAATAGCTATAGACAAAAAAAGTAGTAGTAAAGTACTAAAGGTTTTTAGTTCTTATAATACTAAAAAGAATGCTTATTATTTTTGTTGATTAGTGATTTAGTATTAGTTACTTATTTACAATGAATACGTACATACAGGGGTTGGAGAATGAAGCTGAAACACCTGGTTTTAGAGCACAATAATTGATTGTGGTGACGGACAGTTCTGGTGGAAACAGGAGAGTTGAGGTGCACATTGAATTCTGCGTGATTTGATCAGCCGTGGTTTTATGTTTTTTGAAAACAATCCGGGTTAGCACCCGAACATCCCTTTCAGACAGCTTCCTCTTACAGCGTCCACAGTTAATCCTGTTGGATGTGGTTGGTCCTTCTTGGTGGTATGCTGACATTACCCTGGATACCGTGGCTCTTGATGCATCACAAAGACTTGCTGTCTTGGTCACAGATGCGCCAGCAAGACGTGCACCAACAATTTGTCCTCTTTTGAACTCTGGTATGTCACCCATAATGTTGTGTGCATTGCAATATTTAGAGCAGAACTGTGCTCTTACCCTGCTAATTGAACCTTCACACTCTGCTCTTACTGGTGCAATGTGCAATTAATGAAGATTGAACACCAGGCTGCTCCAATTTAGCCATGAAACCTAAAATCCCACTCTAAAATGATGACAGGTGTTTTAGTTTCATTGTCCAGCCCCTGTATATTTAGTATTATATCGCTGTACTCTATGAATGGCCTGACATAAATTACATAAATGAAAAATACACTATAGGCTTTGACTAGTCGTAATCGTGACTATCACTATTAAGCAGTGTTTACAGTAAAGTTGCAGTATCTCACTTACTTGGTTCAGGTGTTTGTAGCTGAAGCCCCTTCCTGAGTTTAAGATCTGCATTCTGGCTCCCGCAGCGACTGGGCGTTACCTCTCCAGCAGCCAAACCCATTTCCGTCTGCTCTCCAACTACCCCGAGAGATAGGCGTAGGACACTCTCTCTGGACCCGCCCCCTTCCTCCATCACTTCTCCATTCTGCTGCACATCTGCTGAATTTTCTTCCTCCTGATTATTCTCTTTTACTTCTTCTCTGATTTCTTCTGCACTCTCGGTCTTCTCTGTCTCGCTGGTGTTTTGCTGCAGAATAAAAAGAGGAAGTTTAAATGCATTGCCAAGAACTTGACGATTTGTTATCATAATGTATCATAATACAGTAGTTACAGTTAAATATATCACAATATATTGCAATTGTTTAAATAAAAAATTCAGGATAAAATCAAAATAAGTTTGTGTTTGCTTTATAGCATTAGGGTAAAACAGAGAGAGAATGAGAGAGAGAGAGAATGAGAGAGAGAGAGAGAGAGAGAGAGAGAGAGAGAGAGAGAGAGAAACACACTTACAAATGACAATATTCTGATACTATGATTCCATGGATTTTTAAAAGTTCCTTTAAAGTTATTTTCTTACTATTGTCTTTATATATTTGTAATGATCATAGCCTAGTGTCTATGCTACATTTAAGTCTGGTTAGGTTTCTTAAGCTACGTTCACATTTCCAGGCTGACTTTTTGCTCAATGTGGCTCAGATCTGATTTTTATGGCTGTGTGAACGTGCCAAATCAGATTTATTTATTTTTTTATTGGATTTGAGTCACTTTCATATGTGGTCCTAAATCAAATACTTATCCGATCCATGGACATGCAACATGAATGTGAACGGTCAAATCAAAATTCATGTGTCTTTTTGCTTTTACGCATTAGCATTAGCATTAGAATTAGCATTAGCGCTAATCTCTTGGTGCAGCTATAGCTGCTAAAAAAACAGCAAAAGCAAACCACCTGTCCTTTTTTTTTCACCTCCTGGACCTGAGCATGAACTTCAGAGCAGCTGTTTACTCTCCACTCCAGCAAAAGATGCTCCACATATGAGCTGCTAACTCATCCATCTCCCTTTATAAAGCTACGAGTCTCTCCTCTCTCTAATATAAGAGTTTTTGTTGTTGGTAAAGAAGGAGGTGTTTATACAGGTATCAATGTGCAGCATGTGAGACGACGTTTCAGGAACAGATTCTGTGTTCACATTACACACAGATACAGATCACTTACATTTACAGTGAATATAGACTCGTCAAGATAGACAAATCTGATCTGAGCAGAAAAACGGATTTGAGCAATGTGGTTTAAATTGCAATTATTTTTTAACAGAAATATATACAAACCCAGCAGTACCTGATTGGAATTGAAGTCATTTCTCAGCTGCTCTGATCTGTTCTGCAGTCTTGCTCGTGAAGGAGTGCGTCTTGGAGTGACCTCCACCTCAGAAACTCGCTCCACGTTAATCTGCTCTTCTTTAGAAAGGCTGGTTCTTTCAAAATGAAGCGGACTGGCACTTGGAGACTTTGCAGAGTCACTTTTCTTATCTGGGCGTAACTCATCATTGTCAGTGTCTGGCGATTTTGATTTGATCTGTTTTGGCACTGCAGTTTGAACATGATCAACCTGTGAAGAGACAGTTTTCTCAGGAGGACATGGTTCTTTTTTATTTGAGCTGGTGGGCTCTGTTGGTTTCAGTGAACTGCTGGATTTTCTGGGTCTCTTGGAAAGTGGAGACCTGGTTTCTCTCTGTTCTGTAGACGGTGATTCAGTCCATTTGGAGGAGGACGTGTTTTTTCGTGGACTACCTCTCGTCCTCTCTCTCAGCTCAGCTGGGGCTTTTCTGTCTCTCCGCCCCTCCTTAGCGTCTCCTTTAGGCTCTGATTGGCACTTCTTTCTAAAATCACGACCACAGCTACTCAAGTACCTCCGGCCCTCTTCTGTCTGGAGGACATCTGTTAAAACCACCTTCACCTGCCGCCTTAAAAAATAGAGAGATGGATAAACAACAAGAGGAAGAAGAAAAATATAAATAAAACACAATTTAGTAGATAAAAATAAGCAGCATCACTTTTATGGCACATAATCATCATCATCAATTAATAGCTTAACCTAAATGCTACCTAAACACATACAATACAAGCCATCCACGATCCATAATCACTCCACTGCATATTCACACCAGCTTTACCACTTTACACCCTTCAGCTGCAAAGTGCAAAATTTATTTGACTTAATGAGCCAATGAGACATCAGTGCGCTTATCTTGGCCAACCCATGAGCTCGCAGCCACAGAGGACAGAGGCAGATAGAGAGTGAAAGATAAGCAGAGCGAGACTCAACACACGTGAGCACTTCCTGTGTCTCAACCGTCCTGTAAATGTGTTTCAGCCATCTGACTCTCAAAAAATGGAAAAAACAATTTTTTTTTATTATTATCACATAATTTCTTCACAATTTTGTATGTTTTGTTTGTTTAAAACTATATTGTTGTCTCTAAACAGTAAAATTAGGAGGGAAAGTTAGTTTTAGTGAGACAATTTATCTGGGGTAGAGGAACCCATTCAGGAAACTAAGCCACATCAGACACAGTGGCAGTAGTTAGTAAGATATAATAATAAATAAATTTAGTAAAACAAATGTGTTCACTTTCTGATCTAAATAAAAAACTATCAGCTCAATATACAGCTCTGAACACAAAATTATGTTTTCTTTTTTATTATTTTACCGAAGTGAAAACCTTTGAAATATAATCAAAACGAAGACTTTTCAGGATGTTTTTAAGAGTTTATGTGTCAATGAGACAATGAGTAATTTTTGCACTTTGCATATACAGGCTTTAGAATCAGTGAGACACCCATATATATATATCAATTTCATACCAGAATTCTCCTTTAATGAGCTGAAATTATTGTGTATTCTTAATTTGGAGGAACACCAAATGTCCTATTTTACCATTTTGAGCCAAAATTTTGGTTACTGAATATTCAGAACATCCTCACTATTTAACCATGCTTTTATGGATCATTATGCATGATCAGGATATAATACAATTGTTATGGCTTGGTCTGAGCAGTATTTTGGCACTGTAGATTAGATAATCCCAATGTCACTCCTCAAGGCAATGACATTAAATTACTGGAAAATAATTCCTAAAGATGGTTTGAAATGTTTTGTAGATAGATTTCAACTGAACCTGTTCATACCTTTTCATATCTGACTGATCCAGGTCCTTCTTATTATGATCAGATGTTTGGCTCCCATTACGATAAACTGGCTTTGAGGACACCCCATTGGAAGCCAGCTGTGACCAGTGGACCTAAACCATGAGAAAAATCATAAATATAACCAATAATTATCAGAAACTAACCAAACAGGAGTCTGTGTGTTGGTATATGCACCTCTTACAGTAATCAGGGTTCATACACTTCTTAACCAATAGATTTTTATGTTTTTTTTCATTACTTTTCCATGCCTTCAAGGCAAATTTTCATCAGTGCGGGAATGGACAATAAAACCAAACATCAACAACAACTATAATCAAAATTATTATAGTAGTTTTAAAATAAATTTGACACACACTTTTTAATAATATATACAAATATCTATGACTTTTCCAAAACTTTTTTTTTTTTTTCTGAAACGTATCCAGGCCTGGAAATTGCAACTTTCAAATTCCATGACTTTTCCAGGTTTTTCATGACCGTACAAACCCTGAGTAATGTAAATCACACTGAGAATAAGCAATACATGCCTTTTATAATAACATGTAAAAAAAACAATTGATGTAACTCCAAACCAAAGCTTACAGGCATCCCCTACAGTAGTCATTTTAATATAATGATAAATGTGATAAAAAAAAGCTAAATCTAAATCTATTTTATCTTACATTTTATTTATTTTGCATTTGCACACCAGGAGGTGTTGTTATTTGTGCTGTACTTCCTTTTGCATCAGCCTTAGGCTGAAATATTTGATTAATATTAGTATTTTCAATACTTAAAGGGATGTTTTTTAGTTTTGAGCCGACTGTGGCCTTTCATAAACACACAGTAACATGGAGTGTACTTCAGCATATGGCATATTTGAGTTTATTATAGTTATAATAATGTTACTAAAGTTATGCAGGCTATACAGAATGCCAGATATCCCTCCCTAAAACCTTATACAAAAGTTATGTAAGTTAAAGCTCCACTAGGTAGGATTGAGATTTTGTGCTCGTGGGCTCCCCCTACAGTTGTAGAGTGTAATGAATATTTCAGGCAGATTAGTTTCTCTTTCTCGTTTTCTGGCTTTCACAGACATATTCGGTCTCTTTCCAGCTTCTGCCAGAGTGTCTGTATGTTAGTTTGTAAAGAATGAACCAGTAGTCCTTGTAGAACTGTTAGAACTAAAGGTCGGAAAGCAGGTCGCAGTTCTCGCGAGCGTTGGTCGCGGCTGCCTCGGAGAACTTACAGAGTCTGGTTTGAGCTCAGAGGAGCTCCGGCACAGACACGAGAGCACCGCTATTCCTCCTATTACACCTCAATGCAGCGCTGCAGTGAGTTTCAAGCTGTAATTTTACTTCTTTAAAAAGATTAAAAATCAAGGAAATCCTACCTAGTGCTGCTTTAAGTGAGTCTTGTTTAAATATAGCCTATATTAAACAAATTACAACACTTGTAGGACTTTATATGTTTTTTGCTTACCTTTGCACATTTTTTGGCGTATTTGGACACATCTGCTTCTGTAAACTCATCTTCACCAGAGACTCTCCGTTTAGGGATTTTAAAGGGATCCCCACTCTGAGCCACACAGAGACGAACACAAGTTCAGTCCAGTTACTGTTAACTTATTGTCAGAGTTGTATTTTAGAGCATTTTATATTACATTATAGTACATTATATTATATTATATTATATTATATTATACTACATCATACAATATACACACATACCCGACAGCTGTCCAGTTTTCCCACGGCTGTGATGGTCAGTGCTCTCCTGCGGTCCAGTACTACTCCACCCGAGGAACGCGTTTTATCATGAGACATGGCACAACACAGGATCACTGCTTAAACTGGAAAAATATTTTAAATTAATGTCAGTCAAATAATAAAAATAAATTAAATTAAATTAAATAAGGTGACATTCAAACTCCTTGTAATCCTTGTATTTATATAAATGCTAGATAACATTATTCTGCTGTTTATATACAGGTCAGCAACACGGTGCAACTTCGCTTTTCTTCTTAAAGCCCAGCAATAACAAAGCTGTCACGACATTGTTACAACACTGTCCAAAAATTACAAGTTTTTGTCCTTGATGGCATTTTTTCTATTTACATTACGTTAACACTTTAAATGGTAACTAAATCCCCTTATTTAAGCTTAACACAGCCTAAAAAATGGAGGGGGGGGGGGGGTTGGGAGGGGCAGAGGATGATGTATGGGTTTAGAGGCAGGGCAGGAGGGAGAGCTGATTGGCTGAGCAGCAGCGTGTCTCTGATAGCGGTGAGACACAGATGGTTGGATGTCAGCAGGAGCAGGGGGACAATATTATTGATTGATTGGTTTAAATATATTGTGAGAATCTGTGTAATAAAGTAGGTCAGATGAACACATTTCAGCTACTAATAAAAAAAATATGTTTTAGGGTTTAGTGCCTATTTAAGTAGTTTTAAAACCAGTACTTTCACACTTGTATTTGGATAAAAAGCTTGAGTTGACAATTATTTTAAACTTATCTGTCTAAAAGTATCTATACTAGATTATGGGAGTACTGTCTACAGTACGGGTACATGCATATGTATATATACAGCTCTGGAAAAAAAATAAGAGACCACTTCACTTTTTTGAATCAGTTTCTCTGATATTGCTATTTATAGGTTTATGTTTGAGTAAAATGAACGTTGTTGTTTTATTCTATAAACTACAGACAACATTTCTCCCAAATTACAAATAAAAATATTCTCATTTAGAGCATTTATTTGCAGTAAATGAGTAATGGCTAAAATAACAAAAAAGATGCAGAGCTTCTTTCAAACCTTAAAAATATGCAAAGAAAACAAGTTCATATTCAAAAAGGTTTAAGAGTTCAGAAATCAATATTTGTTGGAATAACCCTGGTTTTTAATCACAGTTTTTTTATGCATCTTGGCATCATGTTCTCCTCCACCAGTCTACAGAATACATGGACTAGATTATGTATTGGCTGATTGCAACAGCTACTGCACAGTTCTACCATAATACTTGATATCTATTATTGTGTGTGTTCCTGAGGGTACATATCTTACCTAACTTAAATGCATTTCTTTATTTTACTACTGGATGCCTTAATTTTCTAGGATATATTTATCAGTAAAAGCAGAATTAGGACTTGGTGTGTGGTTGGTGTGATTTTAGGGTAAAAGGTTTTCCCATATGAGAAAAAAAAACACTAAAACTGCATTACTCTGCGGTTTATTGTGTATTTATTCCCCGCCGTTTGCACTGCTTTAGCTGGCAAACAGCAGGCTAGTTAGCGTTAGCCAAGCTAGCGAGCTAACCCCGGTGTTCCGTCGGATTATGACACCTTGTCAAATCGTGTCTCCTTAGTGTATATTTAAGTTAACTGTACAAATAACTTACAAAAGAAGCACTAAGTTGATTATTAGAGCATGTTCCCAGTATTAGAAGTCCCAGTTAGTATATTTAAGTTAGATAACATAAATTACTTTATCATATTAAATTTATGGAAATGCAATGTCATAACAAACTGCATTTTTAATACATAAATAATTGCTGTATTCATTATTATTAATTTTAATTTACACTTCTGTGTGCAATGACAGTGAGTCCAAGTTGTTTAAAGCAAAAAATAAAAATAGTTTTATTATTAAAAAAACACACACACAGGAAATAATTAAAAGTGTAGGTCAGCGCATGCGCAGTACTTTTAGGAAGCACATATTGATGGGTAACACAACTCGACAGAACACCGGTATATTTATAATGGATCCAGCCGCTTTGTGGCCTAAACTCCACTAAAAAAACAGCTTATCTGACAGAACCGTTAGCTCCGCATCTGAGTTTCGTTTCCTGCATCACTGTTCTCAGCTTTCTCTTCAAAACAAGCGCTAAAATCAGAAATTTAACTAATTTAACGCACCTCAGCGCGGAGTGATCTCTCTCCCGCAGCCGCTTCACATCTCAGCTGAAACTGAAAGCGTTCAGCTCAGCTGCTCACACACAGCCCCGCTCCGCTCCCTCAGCGCCCCCGAGCATTAAAAACCATGAAAAAACAAGCCCGAAACCCGCAGTACTATCTGTAAAATATGGGTAATAATATAATTCAGGAGCACAAGATAATTTACAAATTATTTCTAAATGAAAACTTCCTCTGAGAACCGGAAGTGGCGTCGTTTCGTCTCTCAAACAGGAACAGCGGCGTGTGAACAGCATCGCGCACAGTCGCCACCTAGTGGAGGAGAACGTTTCGTTTCTTTTCTTTTCTTTCATTCCTTCCATCTTTTATTCTTTCAATCTTTCTTATTGCCTTTCTTTTATTCTTTCTTTATTGTCTTTTTTCTGTCTTTCTGTCTTTCCTTCTGTCTTTAATTTATTCTTTCCTTCTTTCTTTCTTTTGTTCTTTTCTTCCTTCTTTATTTCCTATTGTCTTTCTTTTATTATTTCTTTGTCTTTAATTTATTTATTAGTTATTTGTTTCTTTCTATTGATCTATGTATTTATTTATTTAAAACGTAAATGTACATAAAAATATATAATAAATACATAAATAAATAAAAAACTGAGACATGTATAATGGTGCTTGAAAGTTTGTGAACCCTTTATGAATGGCTTTCAGTTAACAGCTGTGCTGAAGTCATCAAGAGTTAATAACTTGATTTTTTTATTTATTTATAATGTGTTTATTATTTCTTTCTTTCTTTCCTTCTTTCTTTCGTTATTTTGTCTTTCATTTATTTATTCATTCATTAATTCTTTTGTTCTATTTATCTATGTATTTATTATTTGAAATGTAAATGTACATAATAATAATAATATTAATAATAATAATAGTAATAATAATAACAATAATAATAATAACAATAATAATAAATACATTACACAAACATTACAAAGTGAGACATATACAATGGTGCTTAAAAGTTTGTGAACCCTTCATGAATGGCTTTCAGTTAACAGCTGTGCTGAAGTCATCAAGAGTTAATAACTTGATTTTTTTTATTTATTTATAAAGTGTTTGAGAGCATCAGTTGTAAAGTTGTGAAAAGGTAAGGTTGGTATACAGTGAATAGTGAATATTTGAGTAATGTTATAATTTATATTATGGCATGTTATGTAATGTTATGCATATAAGAAGGAAGAGCAAGAGTTTTCTCTGTTGTCCAGGATAAGTTCATCAGAGTTACCAGCCTCAGAAACCTAAATGCATCACAGAGTATTTTGGTTTGTTTAACACTTTTTCCCCTTATGTGTTCATTCATAGTCTGGATGGCTTTAGCATTAATTTACAAGGTAGGGAAAAAATAAAAAAATATGAAAAAATGTTCACCTTTCATTTGCTGGTAGTTCAGTTGTTATAAATTGTATGCTTAATATACAGCAGTGAGTGAACAGATTCTGTCACAATTATATTCCCAGAAAGTTGATCTACCTGGTCATCCATCAGTGGCGTGTAACCAATACTTGTCACTCTCAATCATAATGAATGAATATATATGAAACAATTAGTGAGGTATTGTCATTTTATTTCATGTCATGACATTTCCATTAACATGAATACAATTCATATTCAGTGTATAATGAGGGAACTTATCGCAGCTGTAGGACAAAATCAGATCTGAACAGTCCCAGAGTTAGAGGTTGATGATCAGACCTTCATAATCTACAGCACAGTGCGTATGAGAGAGAGAAAAGAGAGAGAGAGAGAAAAGAGAAAAGAGAGAGATATGATTTATCTACTGTATCAGTCATGCAGGGCAAACTGGGTTCAAAATCAGCCCTTTATTAATCAAGTCTGGTTTATTTATTTTAGGAATGTTGGAATCTCAACAACATCCATCCAATCATCACTGACTGATTTTACAGTTTCTGACTGGTTTAACTGTTTAGCATATTGTACCCAGTTATGCACCTGCATGACCTTAACGTCAGGAGCCGCATTTCTGCAGCGAGGTGTCAGTAGTAGCTGGCATGGACGATGCAGCATCTTCATAAGATGGAGTCGATACTGCCTCAGCCATTAAAGGTTTTTCACTTTGGTGCTTCTTCTTATTGCCTAAAAAACACACACACACACACACACACACACACACACACACACACAATCATTATCATTATCATTATCAAGATTAATCATTAATGGAGAACTCCGGTGTAAGGCAGGCTATGAGGAGTCTATGTATATATGTTATTATCAGTACAGTGATGGCGGCGCTCCGAGCTGAAGCTAGCGTTATAGGATGTAAACAGTGTTTTTAATAAGCTTCTTCTGCACTTTTAAAGTTATTAATGCCTCATTTTAAATATCAGGGCTCTCCAGATTCTCCCAAAGAGTTGTGGAGCTACTTTGAGCCTCAATAATGGTGTAGAAAGCGATTTATCAGGGGCAAAATATGCTTCGAAGCGCCTGTTGTACACTCTAAAAAACAGAGGTAAGATATGAGTACTTTTTTGTACTCAAAGGTACACTCTTCATAATTGTACCCTCAATGGTA
Organism: Astyanax mexicanus; assembly: GCF_023375975.1. NCBI lineage: Eukaryota > Metazoa > Chordata > Actinopteri > Characiformes > Acestrorhamphidae > Astyanax > Astyanax mexicanus. The sequence goes on along the minus strand of NC_064418.1, from coordinate 2,112,343 downwards.
CCATATTGGTCTTTACAGGGTCAGATTTGTTCCCTCTGAAGTACAAAGTAATTTCTAACAGCAATAAGTACAAATTTGTACCATTTAACTAGACAAAGGGTACATTCAGTATTCTGTATCACTGTACTAATTAACAATAAATATTTTAATTGCACATTTTTCATTTGAAAGCCAGAAAAATTTGGATCATCAAATTTTTGAGCCATATTTAGTTGATGATAATGTTTATAATCTTTATAATCTTTACTGGCACAAAAAACATGGGTACAAAAAAGGACTTTTTCACTGAAAGGTACTTTTTTATACCTCAATATAAGGTACAGCCCCAGAGACAAGCTTTATACTCTTTTAAGTACAAATCTGTACTTATATTTCTTAGAGTGTAAAGAGTTCTGAGCAAAAAGTTTAAAAAATACTTAATGGATCTCAGAAAGCTGCGGGAGGTGGGATATTCAACAAAGATAAGTACTCTTTATCACGATTTACTACATCTAAAGCTAATTTTACACGGGAGTTCTCCTTTAATATTAATCTAAACAGTTATATAATCCAAATTAATACATTGAAATAAATAAAAATATATACATACATAACTGTAGACCTCTTAACTCATTACATTACACTAGCTCTGTGTCTCTCCATTCATTTAACAGCATTAATGTATATAAATGAGCTTTTGTTCAGATCTCACCTGATGCCAGGGTGCATGCTGGGAGCTGAGGCTGTTCCTTCTGCTCTCCATCTCTGACAGCAGCAGAGATCTTCCGCACCACATAGGCACCGGCTGTGAGGATTAGATAACATTCACATATATAACATACTGTATTAACTAACCTCAGGGTAAAGGTGAGGCGTGTTACACAACACTGATTACACACTGTCCTGTTACTACTGGATTATTATACTATAATCACACAGTTGTTAATAAAGGTTTATGAACATTGTTTAAAAATTACTTTATTTGATTGCATTGTTTATTTTTATACTGCATTACAGTCTTTAAACAACCTTTATTTAGCCTTGCTCCATATGTATCAATCAGTGTTAAAATTCTGACATTGAATCAACATTTTGTGCTTGAATAAATCAATTTAATTAATTCATTTACAGACTTAAAGACTTTTACGCTAGAATCTGGAATTTTACTAGAAAAGTATTTATAGATACAGTATGGAGCTTAAAATCTGACAAAAACATTCTGAATCTGCATTTTGTAAATTCAGATTAAATGTGTCACATTTAATTAACTTTTAATAAGCATTTATTAGAATAATTCATACATTTTTTTCAATGACAAAGAAAGGATTTTATTATGAAAATGTATGGATCTGAATTTCTATCGTAAAAATGTATAGATCTGATTTTTTGTATCCTATAATGTATGCATCTTATTTATTTTTTCTGAAAATGTATAGATCTGATTTTTTTATTGTAAGAATGAATATATCTGAAATATATTATATATATCTGAATATGTCTGAAATATATTAATCTGAATTTTTAATCTGAAATCTTATGGATATCTTTAACAATATTTCTCTAAAATATCTGATGTTTTTCATATTTTCCCTATTTTTGTAAAAAAGTAAGTATATGTAATTCGATTGTAATTAAGGCATACATATAACTAATTACATACAGGCTGTAGTGATGTATCTGTAAACCTGTTATTATTACTAGCAGCTAAATTATTTATAGCTAAATTGTTTTTTTTACTAAATTTAACTGGGAAATCGGACAGTTGGTGTTTTTTAGTCTGAGTCGGTTTGTTATAAAGTAACGTTATATTATCTGTTGTTCAGTAGAAAATACAGGAAGTGAGAAAATTAAAGAAACAGTAGGATAATTTCTCACCTTTTATCAGAAGTCAGACCATTATAAACTCCTGCAGGACCGGCCGGCGGGTTTATCAGCCCGGAACTCGAGGTTTTACTCCAGAAATCAGAAATAAAGACGCTTGTTTTCGCTGTTCTGTGCGGATCCAGATATATAATAATACCACAGAGTCTGTAGAGAAGAGAGTTACCACTTTACCGCGTGTTTTCGGGGTTTACCGGCGTTCTGTCCAACTGTGCTACTCGCCGATGTGTGCTACCTAACAGCACTACGCATGCGCTGACCCACACTTTTAATGTATTTTTCGTGAGAAATCTGTTTTTTTTTTCTTCTCGAGTGTATTATACAGTCTTAGTTTACTGTTATCATTTGCCTCAGTGTTATAAATGTGTAAATGGCGATTTATATAATAATAATAAAAGTAACACTAATTAGCTTCTGCTTACCTAACCTATAGCTAATTGGGTTATAACATATACAGCTCTGAAAAAATACCTTTACGTTTGTTTCTTAAAACAAAGCAATAACAAACTTTTCAGCATCGAATACATATTTTAAAGCTTTTAAACTCCAGATAAAAGTATTTTTAAACTGTAAAGTGCTCTGGCTGTAACTCTTACAGTAGCTGTAATGCTAGCGCCTTTACTGCCTAAAATCAGCTTACTGTAGAAAACTGAAAATAAAAAATTACGTTTTAATTTAATTTTTAGCAAAATACTTTCTTATACCTATAAAAATAAAGAAATATCCTAGACAAGCAGTTTTTTTTTTTTTTTTACTATTTTTAATTTGTGTTTTAGCCGTCTATTTACCCCCATTCATTAAGAGCTCACTCGCGGGCTCCCTCTAGCGGTTCTCATTAATTTTCTAATAAAACAGCGAGACCAGAAGTGGGAAGTCTCGCGATAAATTGTCTCTGATGTTACTACATCGCTGCATAACTGATGACGCGTTGTTTTCAGCCGCGGCGTCGCGTGAGAGCGCCCCGCAGAGATGCTTTATAGCGAGACCGACCACTTTCTACCACCCTGTTATACAAGATAATTACTGTGAACCGCTAGAGGGAGCCCGCGAGAGAGTCTTTAATTAATGGAGTTAATAAAGCTAAACAGCTAAAAACTCTCATTACAAATAAAATCTAGGTATTTATGCATAATATTGCTCTAAGAAAGTAAATTATGGAGTAAATTTTGTGCAGCAATTAAAATTTTAAGAATCAAAAGTTGACTTGAGTTGACAAATGTATTTCACTTTTAATAAACTTGAAATATTGAAGAGTGTAATTCATAAATCTGATTTTGTTTACTGAAAATGTATGGATCAGATAAAAAAATGAAAAGGTACTCACAGGTTTTTAATGACAATAATTTTTTTTTTTCATAAAAATGCATGGATTTGAATTTTCTTTATCATAAAAAAATATGGATATGATTATTTTTATCTTTATCTTTATTTTAATATTTATCTAAAATATCTGATATTGTATGTTGCAAATTCTAAATAAAAAATATAGCAAATACATATATTTCAAAATATACTTTATTATTCTTTGCCGTGAAAACTGTGCCAAAACGAGAGAATCCAGAAGCTAAAGTCTTTAGCAGTAAAATCCACAGAAATCCACAAAAACACAAACATGAAGTAACCACGTATGTTTTAGTGTACATTTGCTATATTTTATTTCTTTTAAATTTGCAACATGAACTTTTTCATTTTGATTACGAATACTTTTTGCATACTTAAAAAGTTAAAATGGTTAGAACTTGTTTAAAATATATTAAAAGCTTTAACATTGTATCTACATTACTGAAATATTTGTTTTTGTTATGTGATAAGAAAATAAGTAAATTTCCCAGTATAAAATTGACAAATATTTATAATTATGATTTTTTTTCCATTTGAACCTATTCATTTTTAACTCCCTCAGGAGCGCCCTCTGGTGGTCCAACAACCCGGAAGACATTCTAAAGTGGGTGTTCTCCTCTATAAATATTCTCTGGCAGGAGTTTGAGTTGTTAAAGTTCATTCTGTGCTGTTCTGTGTTGTTTATATTAGGAGATGTTGTGTTGGATGGTGTTTATATGGAAAATGATTAGTCACTGTAACAGAGTCTCCCCTGACTCTCCGGCTTCTCTGGAGCAACAAACCCACAAACACACACACGTAGATAGAGAACAGAATTTATACACATTGTAAATTCAGATTATTTGCAAACAGTACAAAAATATATCAGAATCTTTCATAAATAACCAGGAAACATGCTTAAAACGTAGCAAAAACAAAAAAAACTCGTAATACTGAAGACATTCAGCTCAAAAAAGCGATTTTAAATGTAAGAAATGTAAACTCAGTTCTCTTTACGGAAATTCTTTCTTTTTTCCTCCTTAAAGTCAAATAAAATGCTGAAATACTGTTAAGCACAAGAGAAGAGCTGCAGTTTTACTAAAAGGCGAGGAGTGAGAAAGTAAGCACACACGTACACACACACACACACACACACACACTCACTCTCACACTTACACACTCACACACACACACACACACTCTCTCTCTCTCAGGGTCCTCTCTCTTTCAGGCTCATGTCAGGACTGTAGAACAGGACGTTGTTGTCGTCGTCGTCGGAGTCGGACTCCAGCTCGGCGGAGTATTTAACGCTGGCCGGGTGATACTCGCCGATCCGGGTACTGTCACACAGCCGAGACATAACAGCCATCTGAAACAAACAAATACACATCATCAGGAAGAGCGAGAGGAGATTATACAATATACAGTGATGTAATTATTAGATAAATATAGTTATTACATGTTACAGAGTTAAAGAGAAAAGTTTATGTAGCCTTTTTACACATTTTTACTTCAACAGATTCCAATACAAGTAGGACGAGAGGGGGTGGAACGGCTTCTAACGTGCTGCTGCATCATGAAGATAAAAGGACATAGTTAAATTTATACAATTAACCTGTTATTAAAATGTTCTATTTGCTCCTTAAGTTTTATAGTGAAATTGTAATATAAACCAACCTTTCACTACTTTTCACCTACATCAGTCTTATAGTTCAAGAACAAAACTAAAGAAATAAGCTTTAGACAATAAACATCATAGTCAACTGCCTAAATTCGAAATTATTTTGTTTTGGTGAACCAGTTCCTAGGAAATTGCAAAAATTGTGGAGATAACAAATGCACAAATACCTCCTAACTTCCTATATAATGAACGATATAAAGAATTTACATCTACAGTACATGCAGATAAATAAATAATAGTGTTATTTGTAATAATTACATAATAGATAGATACTTTATTTATCCCGAAGGAAATTTAGGAATTTTTACTTGCACTGATAATAATAATACTAATATACTACTAATAATATAATACTTATACTTAATACTTGCACATGTCTTTTATTTGTTATGTGTAAGTGCTTGTTCTTATGCACTTTACCTTCTGTCTATGGCTGTGCTGTTAAGAGCTTTGTGTTTTCAGGAAACGGGGTAAATAAATAAATAAATAAATAATAATAGTAATAATAATAATAATAATAATAATAATAATAACATTTTAAAAAAAGATGCAGATACATGCAAACACAGCCTTTTTCCCCAGTTTATATCAGTGTGTGTGTGTGTGTGTGTGTGTGTGTGTGTGTGTGTGTGTGTGTGTGTGTGTTTGTCTGTGTGAGACAGATAGTTTATAATACTTTGAATCCTGTGGTGCTGAGCTGACTCCAGGTGTCCTTGCCGAAGACGAGAGCGTTGGCCAGACCGTGTAGAGGAGCACTGAGGACATGCAGCAGCGTGAGGGAGAACACCGGCTGCTCCGGATACACAGCATTATGAAGCCTACAGACACACAGCAGATCATATTAATGCAGAAAACTATACAAAAATATCATTAAAAATGTGCTTTATTTCAGTAATTCAGTTCAAAATGTGAAACTCATATATTATATAGATGTATTAAACACAGAGTGATCTATTTTAAGTGTTTAATTCTTTTTTTGTTAAGGATTATGGCCTACAGACAAAAAAAAAATCAGTATCTCAGAAAATGATATTATTTTATAAGACCAACTGGTTCTTTCGGCAGTGTGCCAAGTTCTGCTGGAAAATGAAATCCAAGCAGGTCCAGGCAAGACTTGGCACACTGCCCACACTGGCATAAGTGGTCTTATATATAATCACCTAAAATAGATCACTCTGTTTGTAAAACATATATATAATATATGAGTTTCATATTCTGATCTAAATTACTGAAATAAAGTAACTTTTTAATGATATTAGATTTTTTTGTGATGCACTAGTATATATTGGAATTACAGATTGTGTGTGTGTGTGTGTGTGTATAAATACCGATTTAGGAGGGGAAAAAGGGAGACCAGCAGATAAACAGAGGGATACCACTTCAGAGGTCGAATCTCTTCAGCGAGAGAGAGCTACAGAAAAGAATGAGACGAGAACATCACTGATCAGCTGATTATTATATTAAATATTCATCACTATCGTTAATCTAGACACACACACACACACACACACCTTCCTCCTTTCCCTCTCTGGGTTAAAGGTGCCCAACCAGGACTGCATCTATGGGTAAAATAATAGATCATTTACATAACATTATATATATAGACAACACACACACACACACACACACACACACACACACACAGTGTCAAATCTATAGTGACCATCCACTGCTTTAAAAATGAACATAAAGCAATTGTCATTTTTGATTTTAAATATATAATATATGTATAAATGTTTGTATGCAACCCTTCTAATCAATGTATTCAGTTACTTTAAGTTGCATTGATTGCTGCACAAAATAATAGATTATCTAGAGCAGATAAGAACATAAACTACTTGGCATCGTGTCTAATGTCAGGCGTCGGCTAGAGGGGAATAAAAAAGCGTAGGGCAGGGGTGTCCAAACTTTTTTTGTTGGGGGCCAGAAGGAGAAATATATTTGAAGTCACGGGCCACAGACTCTATAATAAAACAAATAATGAAATATACCACTTTAAATAATACATTTTCCTGATTACTTTCATTTACACACCATTTTACTTGACTTACTATCTTTATCTTTGACAGTGTTGTGTAAACTAAGATTTTTCAAATTGATGTTTCATTTCATGATGTCTCTTAATATTAAACTCCTTAATTACGGCAACTTTTAGACTCTTTTACCCCGTTTTTCTGCGCTAGAAATGCGCACTCTCTCCGCTTTTAGACTCTTTGCCCCGTTTTTCAGTGCTAGAAATGCACACTCTCTCCGCTTTTAGACTCTTTGGCACGTTTTTCTGTGCTAGAAATGCGCACTCTCTCTGCTTTTAGACTCTTTGGCCTGTTTTTCTGCTCTAGAAATGCGCACCCTCTCCGCTTTTAGACTCTTTGGCCTGTTTTTCTGCTCTAGAAATGCGCACCCTCTCCGCTTTTAGACTCTTTGGCCTGTTTTTCTGCTCTAGAAATGCGCACTCTCTCCGCTTTTAGACTCTTTGCCCCGTTTTTCTGCGCTAGAAATGCGCACTCTCTCCGCTTTTAGACTCTTTGCCCCGTTTTTCTGCGCTAGAAATGCGCACTCTCTCCGCTTTTAGACTCTTTGGCCCGTTTTTCTGCGCTAGAAATGCTCACTCTCTCTGCTTTTAGACTCTTTGGCCCGTTTTTCTGCGCTAGAAATGCGTACTCTCTCCGCTTTTAGACTCTTTGGCCTGTTTCTGACACCTAGCGTTCAAACTTTAAATCTAAAAAAATTATAAAAACCTGCTTAACAGCGGGCCAACTTTCATTCTATTTCTAAAATACCTAAAATGCCGCTCCAAAAAAGGAAACAGGCCACTAATGACCCGCAGGCCGTAGTTTGGACCCCTGGCGTAGGGTGTTGAGCTAAATCTAATCGTCAGAGCAATGAATGAGCTAGTGTCCCAATACTTTTGCCCATTTGTCCATATAGTGTACCTATCACACAAGATATATTTATTCAATTTTCCCATTTATTTTTTTGTCTATATCTCAAATATCAGCATACATGCATATTTGTGTGTATATATATATATATATATATAGTCATTAGAAAAACCATGCTCTGTGCAGCAGAATGTTCTAGATTGCAGAACGGTGTTCTATAGTTCATCAGCCCTCAGGAGTCAGCATTACCACCACAAACAAAGAGCAGGAGGAATGCTGCTCACTTTCTAGCCAGATAGTCAAGTCTAGTAAAGCTATGCGAAAGCAACACTCAACACTCTGGAATTCACTGAAGAGACGAATGAAATCAGCATATTATCTGTACATTCACTTCCTGTTCAATTCATTCATTTTCATTTTACACGCATTTTACTGAATGTTACTCACCCTATCACTGGCCACGTAGATAATACGAGCGTAACAGCAGATCATGAGGAGGATAAGAGTGAAGAGTGGGACGTACCATCTGCAAATGAAAAGAGAAAGAACATGTTAAATGAACATAAAAAGAATGACAAATAACAACACTACAATGCCTACTCACTTATAGGGGTAAACGCTAGATAAATAGATTACAGATTCTTACACGCACAAGCACACATTACACACATTTTTCACAATAAGACACACTCTTAATTCTTAGCTTATGGCCTTTGGTCAGACATAATTGAACACTAGTGGGTTTTTGCATCCACAAAGTTTTTCACATTTTGAAAATTCACATAATTAATTACAAAATAAATGTAAAAGCAAAAAAAAAACCCTACCCAAATATAGTAAAAATATGTTTCAACTATTATGATGTGAGAGAATTAGAGTATCACTAAAGCAGAATGTTAAAGAGAGGGATGTAAAAAGTTTTTTTTAAATTAACAATAACATATGCTATATATGCTATATATCATCTACAATCAAACCACCTTTATTCCACGTATTGACAATAGACTGCTGCATATGTGCATTAAGAATGGCCAAACAGTAAGTTAGAATAGAATAGGCAATAACAAGTCTAATTTATTTTTTTGCCAATTTAACACTGATTCTTTTATTAACATGTAATTTTAATGTTTTTATTTGTTTAATGTAAGTAAAAAAAACACTTTAAATACTGTATATTGTTTCAATTAACATACTTATGAAACAATTATTATCCTAGTACAATATAAGACTTTGATGACATTTTTGAATAATGCAAAATATTGTTTATTATCATTATTGACACATTTACAACAATTATAGAGATATTGTTGGTTGTATTCCAATTCCCCTAAACTACCCATACTCCTTAATATATATTTCTTTACTACCCTATTGTTTTCTTCTAATACACAATACTCCTTATATTATCCTATACTTTTTCTCTATAGTCCCCTATACTATTATATACTGCATATTGTCGCTGTCCTATGAAAAACACTTATCTCCATTTTTTGTTGATTTTTAGTTTACTACATAATTTGAATAGACAAACCTTCCCTTACACTGTGTCAAAATTTATTGATTAACGGACCAATAGAAACTCTTTAAAATGACCTGAATTAAACTCTTTTTACATTGACTTTCATTGAAAGTTTACACAGTTTTTTCTATCTCCTGTAAAGTTGCTGTTTTGGAAACAAGTGTTTTTCATTGGACAGCGATGATATACTGTACGGATAATCAAAAGATGCTTACAACATTTAAAAACATTTAAAATTAAAAACAGATATATCTGTACTGCTCTCAAAGATGTGTTTGCACTCTTAGATGTACTTTAGACATTGTCAAAGTAAATGAAAGATTTTAGCCCTGATTAGGTGGGTTTCTTCTTGCACTGTTTGGCTACAGCAATTAAAAGATTGCAAATGGCTGTAAATATAATTCTGCTAAAAGCAGACTGCATTAAATTCTGCTTGTTTCGATATGTCATGTTCTGCCCCACGTCATCTAAAATTCTGTATTGAATAAAGACACTTATTTCACTCTTCTTCTGCTGGTATTTCCTGAATGCACTTAACTTTTACGAAACATCTGAACAGAAACCCGACCAAAACATGACAGTCAGCGTGTGTCCTAAAGATGATCACTGATATGTGATGACAATGGTTCTAGCAATGTCTCTGGATGATAACCTTTCACTCAAAAAGAAAAAAAGAGAAGGAGGGATCAGGAGGAGGAGGAGGAGGAGGAGGCGAGCACATTCCTGTGATTCCGGTTCAGGTAGAATGACGTGTCTATCTGTCTCCTCTAAACTAGAGCGGCTGATGCAACCTGCCGAGTTTCAGCTGAATCTTTATAAAATACATCATCATCATCACGTCTACTCAACACACTCAATACAAACACACACACACACACACACACACAGTGGATATCTACAGCCATCTCACAGCAAACATGCACGTACTAATTATGCAGAAACCAACTTTAGGACTAAACACACTGCTCATAATATTTTAAATGTAACCCCTTATAGTATAAACCCTTATTATATATACTAGTGGTATAAGAATATGTCAATATTTTATATCAAAAGTATTGCGATATTTTGGTTTGCAATACTGTATCAATGTATCAATGTTCAAATAAACAGTATAGATTTTTTATTATTAGTTTACATGTAAAAATTGGTGTCAGACAGTGGTTTATTTAGTGTTGGGTTTCATTAGCACTAAACACACTGCTTATAATATTTTAAATGTTACCCCTTATAACCCCTTATTATATACATTAGTGGTATAAGAACATTGATACATTGATACAGTATTGCAAACAAAAATATCGCAATACTTTAAAATATTGATATGTTCTTATACCACTAGTATATATAATAAGGAGTTATAAGGGGTGACATTTAAAATATTAGTTTACATGTAAAGATTGGTGTCAGATGGCGGTTTATTTAGTGTCAGTTTTGAACCCTACCCACTACAGAGCAATTGTCATGCTAGGGGTGGGCGATATGGCTCTAAAATAATATCACGATATTTCAGGGTATTTTTGTGATAACGATATAATTGGCGATATAGGAAAACGAAAATAATTCATTAATTTCAGGAATATAGTATGATAGTATAACAGAACAATCATAATGTGGGAAAATAAATAATATAGCATAAAATAATATAATGCAGCAAATAATATTGCAGAATATTTAGTGCATGCATATAAACTGCAAACTAAAACTTAAAAAAAAATAATACAATAAATAAACCTAAAGCTTCACAGTAAATAATAGACTACTTTTAAAACAGAACAGCCCTATTATCACGATATGGATTTTTAATATCATGATATTTCTGTGTCACGATATATTGTATACGATATAATATTGCCCACCCCTATGTCATACTTTGCTGGAATGTTGAAATATGTTAATATTTTGGACTTTTACATTACGGATCATTTTAAAGAATTGTTCAACAATTTTTTTTGGCACATTATTAATAGCACTTACTTTTTCTAGCCCTTTGTTGCAAAGTTCAACTTTTCTGAGATCTGTTGCTGCCATTCTTTATTAAGTTCTTAATAAGTCATGTTTTGTCATAAAATGATAAAATGCAGCACTTTCAATGCCATATGTGTTCTATGAGATGTGCAAATTGTTGCCTTCAGTTTTTATTCACATCTATTTACATTTTAACTTTTATAGAATTGGGGTTTTATACTGATCCTTTAAAAAAAGTGCAGTTTTAAAGTGCGCACCTAAAAACTGCACAATGTATGCCTAGCTTATCACACACTCTATAAACCCTACCCCTACATAGCAGTTTTGTACTTTGTCGTTAGAGTCCCAGAGTCACAGAAGACTATGACACTTATAGATTATGACACTTTTCCGAAAATGTATATAAACCATCACAATATGTTTTACATTAGCACAAAGAAAACCATTATCGCAAAAATACACTGAAATAACTATCATTTTAGGGCCATATCTCCCACTCCCATTCCCACAATACCATGCAAATCCAATGGTTTACAGCTTAAAACAATTTAAGTTTTACAATAATGTGCGCATGTTAAATTACCGTATTTACCCTAATAGTGCAGAATGTGTGAACCCAAACCTGACAGCTGTACTGTGACTGTCTGATAAAGATGATACTGATACTGATGAACTGTATTAATGTGTGTAATTAATATAAGCACTGCTACTCACATCCCAAACCTCCAGGCCACATGATCATCTGTGATCCAGCTACATGAGGACAGAGAGGGACAGAGAGAAACAGAGAGGGACAGAGAGAAACAGAGAGGGACAGAGAGGAACAGAGAGGGACAGAGAGGGACAGAGAGGAACAGAGAGGGACAGAGAGAAACAGAGAGGGACAGAGAGAAACAGAGAGGGACAGAGAGGGACAGAGAGGAACAGAGAGGGACAGAGAGAGAAAGAGAGGGAAAGAGAGGGAAAGAGAGTGACAGAGAGGGACAGAGAGGAACAGAGAGGGACAGAGAGGGACAGAGAGAGAAAGAGAGGGAAAGAGAGGGAAAGAGAGTGACAGAGAGGAACAGAGAGGAACAGAGACAGAAATAGAGGGACAGAGAGGGACAGAGAGGGAAAGAGAGGAACAGAGAGGAACAGAGAGAGAAAGAGAGGGACAGAGAGGGACAGAGAGGAACAGAGAGGGACAGAGAGGGACAGAGAGAAACAGAGAGGAACAGAGAGGAACAGAGAGGAACAGAGAGGGACAGAGAGAGAAAGAGAGGGAAAGAGAGGGAAAGAGAGGGAAAGAGAGTGACAGAGAGAAACAGAGAGGGACAGAGAGGGACAGAGAGAGAAAGAGAGGGAAAGAGAGGGAAAGAGAGTGACAGAGAGAAACAGAGAGGAACAGAGAGGAACAGAGAGGAACAGAGAGGGACAGAGAGGGACAGAGAGAAACAGAGAGGAACAGAGAGGAACAGAGAGGAACAGAGAGGGACAGAGAGGGACAGAGAGAGAAAGAGAGGGAAAGAGAGGGAAAGAGAGTGACAGAGAGGAACAGAGAGGAACAGAGACAGAAATAGAGGGACAGAGAGGGAAAGAGAGGAACAGAGAGGAACAGAGAGAGAAAGAGAGGGACAGAGAGGGACAGAGAGGGACAGAGAGGAACAGAGACAGAAATAGAGGGACAGAGAGGGAAAGAGAGGAACAGAGAGGGAAAGAGAGGGAAAGAGAGGAACAGAGAGGGAAAGAGAGGGACAGAGAGGAACAGAGACAGAAATAGAGGGACAGAGAGGGAAAGAGAGGAACAGAGAGGGAAAGAGAGGGAAAGAGAGGAACAGAGAGGGAAAGAGAGGGACAGAGAGGGACAGAGAGGAACAGAGACAGAAATAGAGGGACAGAGAGGGACAGAGAGGGAAAGAGAGGAACAGAGAGGAACAGAGAGAGAAAGAGAGGGAAAGAGAGGGACAGAGAGGGAAAGAGAGGGAAAGAGAGGAACAGAGAGGGAAAGAGAGGGACAGAGAGGGACAGAGAGGGACAGAGAGGGAAAGAGAGGGACAGAGAGGGAAAGAGAGGAACAGAGAGGGAAAGAGAGGAACAGAGAGAGAAAGAGAGGGAAAGAGAGAGACAGAGAGGGAAAGAGAGGGACAAAGAGGGACAGAGAGGAACAGAGAGGGACAGAGAGGGACAGAGAGGGAAAGAGAGGGAAAGAGAGGAAAAGAGAGTGACAGAGAGGGACAGAGAGGGAAAGAGAGGGACAGAGAGGGACAGAGAGGGACAGAGAGGGAAAGAGAGGAAAAGAGAGTGACAGAGAGGAACAGAGAGGGACAGAGAGGGACAGAGAGGGAAATAGAGGGACAGAGAGGGACAGAGAGGGACAAAGAGGGACAGAGAGGAACAGAGAGGGAAAGAGAGGGACAGAGAGGGAAAGAGAGGAACAGAGAGGGAAAGAGAGGGACAGAGAGGGACAAAGAGGAACAGAGAGGGAAAGAGAGGGACAGAGAGGGAAAGAGAGGGACAGAGAGGGAAAGAGAGGAACAGAGAGGGAAAGAGAGGGACAGAGAGGAACAGAGAGGAACAGAGAGGAACAGAGAGGGACAGAGAGGGACAGAGAGATGAAGGAGAGATAAAGGAGAGAATGGTGAATTGATTGGGGCTGTTATGCTAATGTTGATGTTAATATTTATGATTTATTAAGTTATAATTAGTTAAGATTAGTAACTCACCACCAGGCTCCAGCTGGACCGTAGTATCCTTGAATTAGAGGAAGTGCGGACATTAGGAGGGGAATCCCCCACGCAACTATATGGTACAGTCTGAAAGATAAAGGTACAGTATTTGACAATGTTAGTCAAGAAGAACAAAAGTTTGTCTTAATTTTTAGCAAATTAATGCATGTTTTGTCAAATTTGTCATATATCAGATTTCAATTTGACCAAGTGGAGACGTGTTTAACTACCAATCGTAAACATGCAATGTTTAAATGTGGCTAAAATCTTATCAGGAAACAATTGAGATACTAATCATATAAACTGATCAGGTGTATTTTTTTTAATATCTTTGTTTTAATCAGGTTTGAATCATATTTTATCCATGCTTTATTCTTATTTTATTATTTTATTTCCATTTTTATTGTTACATGTTTTTGTCATTTGACTTCTCTTTATATTTTTTTATTTGTAAAGCACTTTGAATGACCATTGTGTATGAAATGCGCTATATAAATAAACTTGCCTTGTCTTGCCTAAACTGAACTAAATATAAGCACCACAATGATCTGTCTGGTTTTGTTACAGCACCATTCTATCATCTTTATATAACATTTATTATAAACTAAGTGGGTGCACTGCTCAAAGTGCAGTTAAAATGGAGCCACAACCACTAAGTTTAAAGGAATATGCCCTGTATGATAAGAATGCTGCAGAATAGCATAGCTGTGCTCACTTCTGCCATGTTGTGCAAAGAAATTCCACACAAAGAAATAGGTCACGTACAGGGACGCACCATGTGGCCTCGGTTGCTCGGTCCTGCCGCTTTGCGCTCTATAACATCCGAAAAATTAGACCGTTCTTGACGCAACAGGCCACCCAACTCCTGGTGCAAGCGGTCGTCATCTCACGCCTCGACTACTGCAATGCCCTGCTAACTGGCCTCCCGGCCTGTGTAGTAAAACCACTCCAGATGATCCAGAACGCAGCAGCACATCTGGTCTTCAACCAGCCAAAACGGGCACATGTCACCCCGCTGCTCATTGAGCTCCATTGGCTACCAGTTGATGCTCGCATCAAATTCAAAGCTCTTACAATCGCCTACAAGGTGATACAGAACAGCTCCTTCCTACCTGCACTCGCTCCTGAAGGCTTACGCTACCTCCCGGCCGCTGCGCTCCTCCAATGAACGTCGCCTCGCTTTACCAAACAAACATTCACACAAAGCAATCCAGACTGTTCTCATACAGAGTTCCCCAATGGTGGAACAAACTACCTTCCACTACCAGATCAGGAGAATCTCTCACTATCTTTAATAAACTCCTGAAGACAGAGCTCTTCAAAGAGCTCTTACTCTCCTAACACCTCTAACTAACTACCTTCTACTACCAGATCAGGAGAATCTCTCACTATCTTTAATAAACTCCTGAAGACAGAGCTCTTCAAAGAGCACTTACTCTCCTAACACCTCTAACTAACTACCTTCTACTACCAGATCAGGAGAATCTCTCGCTATCTTTAATAAACTCCTGAAGACTGAGCTCTTCAAAGAGCACTTACTCTCCTAACACCTCTAACTAACTACCTTCTACTACCAGATCAGGAGAATCTCTCACTATCTTTAATAAACTCCTGAAGACAGAGCTCTTCAAAGAGCACCTACTCTCCTAACACCTGTAACTAACTACCTTCCACTACCAGATCAGGAGAATCTCTCACTATCTTTAATAAACTCCTGAAGACAGAGCTCTTCAAAGAGCTCTTACTCTCCTAACACCTCTAACTAACTACCTTCTACTACCAGATCAGGAGAATCTCTCGCTATCTTTAATAAACTCCTGAAGACAGAGCTCTTCAAAGAGCACCTACTCTCCTAACACCTCTAACACACTAACTACTTCTAACCTCATTTCCTTCTTCCCCTCCTTCACTCCTCTATCCTATTACTCCCCTTTGTCCTCCTTTTATCCCTATCCAAAGTTGTTTTTACCTTTAAACTTATTTTACATTGTACTTGACTATTGTAAGTCGCTTTGGACAAAAGCGTCTGCCAAATGTAATGTAATGTAATGTAATGTAATGTAATGTAATGTGGCTCAGAAGACACAGATAATACAGTTTCTTCATTTTGCAGAGAGAATATGAGGTAAGCTACTGCAGCACTTGACTGTGTGCACAGATAAAAGCGTCCAATATGTCTTTGTATTCTGTGACTCACCGATGGATTTTATCATCAAGCAAAATCAATCTTTAGTATTTTGTCTGACATCATTTTGTCGAATAATTTTTTGTCTATAAGAATGATCAGAAACCCTGCTCACAGAGAACTATCGTGCTGCAGGTTACCAAATCCAAACCTGACACAGCCCATTCAAGTGATCAGGTTGGATTGACTTAAATTGTTTAAATTCCCAAAAAGATGTGACCCTGTGCAAATGCAATTAAAAATCACATAGACCCATATTTTTTAACAGTAGAACATAGAAAATCTGTCAGACGTTAAAAGTAAGACATTTTATCATTTCTTAAATACAGTTCTTCTTCTTCTTTGATCCAAAGCTCATTTTAAACAGACTGAAGCCAAATCTGTGGTAAGAATATTCAAAATTTGACATCTGAAATAAGCTCTAGCCCAGAAAAGACGGTGGCATTTCTGGCATGATACAACTGTGTTCACAGACAGTGATTTCTATCCAAAATTGACCATAAGCCTTGTGCCTTACACACAGGAATATCTCTAGGCTCTCTAAACGTTGGTGGAATATCTTATTACTCAGCACTTTTACATTACAGATCATTTTACAGAATTGTTCCACAGTTATTAGGCACATTATTAGTAGCACTTAACTTTTCCAGCCCTTTGTTGCTGATTTAATTTTTTCTGAGATCTGTTGCTGCCATCAAAATTAGTTCGTAGCACTTTCAATGCTATGTGTGTTCTATGTTCTACTGTACATAAAATATGGGTCTTTAAGATGTGAATTTAATTCTTGCATTCAGTTTTTATTCACATTTATTTTCATTTAAAAATAGTGCGGTTTTAAAGTGAGCACCTAAAACTGCACAGTGTATGCCTAGCTTACTCTCGTGAGCCTATGGGTCTCCAAATGTTTAACTGTCGATTGTGATTGTGATCGCGTGTGTGTGTGTGTGTGTGTGTGTGTATTTTACATCTCATAATGATCGGTTCTGATCTCTCTGACGAGGTTCAGGTAGAGATTCCAGGTGATGAGACACACCCAGGCCAGCGCACTCCAGTCTACAACACAAACACATTCCAACAAGATCAGAGCCCAGCGTTCACAGAGCACAGACACCAAACACCTGAACAACCACACACCTAACCCTACACACACTCACACAGCACTGCACACTTACCAAAATACGTTAACCACCAGGCCTGGAAATTACACAGAGTGCCCTCTGGATGAGACTCTCCCTGAAAACACAAAGTCAAGTGTCAAGAGTTGAATTAACTCCCACTTTACTCTTTCTCAGGGTTTATATACTGTAGCTCTACACTCCTTGTAGTTAAGTCAACACTTTATAATAATTAACCATCTAACACCTTGCCAGAGTTCCTTTTTAACTCACGTTTGTATTTGTTTAACTCCCTAAATTGTTAAACCAACACTGAAAAGAGTTAAAAAAAAACTAATATGACTATTTATTCCTGAATTGTTATTCAGGGGAGGTTATCTTGTGTTTTTTGTTCCTAATACAGGATAAAACATCCCTGTCTACACCCTCCCTGTTTTTTTTTTTTCATTGCGTGGGAACTTTAATTCTAAATTGCGGTTTTCAGTGCATTACCAGCACTTTGTTGCAATTTACAGTACAGATTATGGTAATTTGCTCTAATAGCCTACAACATGTTGGCTAGGCAAGCAACCATTAAATGAAATATATATAAAGGGGGGTGCACATCCATTATTCAAACAAATCTCTATGGATTTGTGGATTTGAGCAGTATTTATTGGGTCTACACTGAAATATTAAACTCTGTCAAAAAAACTCTTAACACTTAACATCATTTAAATCTGAAGTAGTAAAAAAAAGTAGTAATAAAAGTGTAGTAGTTTAGGCCTGGCAGAATAGATCTTTTTTACTGTACTATAAAATGTGATTGTAATACTGATGATTTTTATATTTACAATATTGTAATGTTTTAAGTTACTAAGTTTAACTAAAAGCTCCTTTAATTGGTGTAGCTGCACATTCATGCACCTCGTAAAAAAGAAACGTGCCATCGGGTGTGTTTGTTTGTGTGCACATGTGTGTGTGCATGAGTGTTAGCAAAAAAAGAGAGATTACTAATTACTAAGGCATTTTTCACATATCATGTACATGTAAACAGAAATCAATGTCCTTTTATAAGAATAGGAAAGAAAACAAAGGTTACATTCATTATTCATTACTCACCATGACATATGCAACACTGTCAAAGAACGCTGCCACTGTTAGACTCACTATCATCTTCTGAAAACAGGACAGACACAGATCAGGATGAGGGAAGTAGAGACAGATATTATCTGAACATCAAAAATATGTTATGCTTCTCAGAAGAACAATGTTTGCTTTGTTTATACACACAAAGAGGAGCACAAAAGTATTATTGCAACATCAAAAAATCATAAATCATAAAAAGTTGAGACAGGATGGGACAGTATGGTAATGCACAAATATTTCATGTTTTTCTGAGAAACTATTTATTTTATTTTATTATTCTTCTATTTGTTGGTTTAAGGTATGCAACTAAACTACATACACTAAAAAAAAGATTATGTCTGTCCAGTATCATTTATTTTGCTTTAATCCTGGATATACGGAGATATTTAAAGTGCATTATTATTATTAGTGTCATGTGGCATTCTGTATCATTGACTTCTGTTACAAATCTGATAAAATTCTTGTATTTTTTTTAATATCTCAGTTAGGGGTGTGATATATTAGATCATATGCAATAATAAAATGTAATTTTTATTTTTTTGCAGTAGTGTATTCTTATAAAAAAAACTATTAAATGTTTTGTCAACAGTTAAATTATTCCAAAATCAATATAAGATATCTACAATAATAAATTAATAATCAGTAATAGTTTTAAGCACTTCAGACTGCTGTGATTTTAAAATAATACACCCTACCTGAGCCAGAGAGTTATATCTCCTCAGCAGCCAAATCACAAACAGCATAAAGAGACTGCAGAGAGAAAAGAGCATCAATATTTATTTACAGCGTCTGGGAAATTATTCTGAGAGATATGTATAAAATATGCCTACCATGCTACTAGAGAAAACGTCCCAGTGGCCTTTTTTACAGCAAGAATCACTTCCTAAAATAAAATAAAAAATTAACATACTTATTAACATAAAATTCTGAATAATTAGATATTAAATAAAAAAGGGTTACACCATTGCACATTTGGGTACAATAATTACTTAATTTACATGTTTCCCCAATTAACTGAAGTATGTATGTATGTATTTCTGTATGGGTGTTGTGGGACCCTAAATTAGGATATTAGGGATCAATATATGCTATATTACTCATATATTAGTACAATTTGGCCATATATGAACGAGTTTATTGAGTTCAGTTAAAACTCTGTCTGCTCTTCCTCAGTAAGGCCCAGTCTGCACTGGGTACGGCTGTGAGGGGGAGACAGATAAGAAATATGCTGAGTCATACCAGGTGTCTAAAGGTGGTGCTTAAAGCCCCCACCTTTGTTCACCCAAATACTGTATAAAAGTGTGTGTATTGCTTTGTATGATCAGAAGACTGAATTCTCCTGACTGAAGAACAATAAAGAATCATCTTAGAACATCGGAAAGAAGTCTTCTCCTTTCTTTAACTGATGCACTCGTCTGTTGATTTTATCTTCTTTTGAATTTAAAGCTTTGTAGTGATGCATGACTAGATAACCTTTTAAGAGTCTATTTTAAGCTAGCCCAAGGCTTCCCTTTAAGGGAGGCCTAAGAGTCGTCAAATTACGAACGACAGTGTGTATATGTATGTGTGTGTATACATCAATAGAGCCCCACATATAGATTAAAGCCACAGGAACAAGTCTTTTAAAATATATTATTTTAACACTGTTTATATCCCTGATATGAGGATGAAAAAATGTATAACAATGCAGTTAGTGAATTGCCATTATTAAGAATATTTTGACACTGAAAATGTTTGAATATATGTTAAGTAAATAAAATAGAAATACAATAAAACTACCAAAAACAAAGTTACATACAGGCTTGTTTATGTTAATAGTTAATAATAAAAGTTAGTTTTATTATTAAGGTTATACAGTTATGTCCATATATTGTATAATAAGTCAATAATGTAATTATCATGCCAGTCCCCCCCTCTCCTATAAGTAGAGCCTGGAAGGAGGAATAACTGAGATAAAGGGAAGAGATGGACGGTGGAGGGTTGGGAAAACTTGATATGACGCGTGAGAAAAGTAAGGGTCCTACACTAATTCATAATCATAAGATACTAAAATATATTTTGAGACACAAAGTCATATTTAGTATCTTATAACTATGACTTACTATATCATATTTACGACCTATTGGAGGTCCTTTTTTCCAAATGGTTGAAATGGGGTTCAATAAAAAGGTCTAGGGGATTTATAGGATGTTCGATTATTTCATAACAACACTTGGGGGAGAGTTCTACTGATTATCTTCTTTTAGATAAACAGGAGCAACACAGAGAACAGAAGGGAGCTCTTTCAGGTCACTCAAACTGTAGAAATGTTGAACAGCAGGTTTACTGAGAGCACTCACTTACAGCAGCTTCCGCCAGCTGTGATGGTTAGAAAAGAGCTGGTTAGTTACAGTAGGTAACTTATGTGTTTGACGATGTCTCTACACTGATCCAGGTTCAGTTCTGATCTCTCTACACTGACCAGGTTCAGTTCTGATATTTCTACACTGATCCATGTTCAATTCTAATATGTCTACACTAATGCAAGTTCAGTTCTGATATCTCTACACTGACCCAGGGTCAGTTCTGATCTCCCTACACTGATCCAGGTTCAGCTGGATCAGTGTTAGCTGGAGGCTAGGCTAGCTTGGTTAGCTAGTCTATCAGAGCTGTTGATTTTAGGGTAAATTAGCTACTTACACATCGATAATCGTCCGGCTGTGTAGTGAAGAAGGTACAGCGGGAGCTGCTGATATTTTCTGAGTTTATTGTTCGATCTTTCTCCATTTTTATTAAAATCTATAACTGATGTTATGATCTGCATTTGATCAGGTCATGGAAACCCAGCCCACAGCCAACCAGACAACTACAGCGCGCGGGGAAGGACAAACCGTGCGAAACGCGTACCTGTAAACTTACATGTGCACAGGAAATTACTGTAACATCGGCTCTGAACGTTTAAATCATTGTCTAGATTCACATTAAGCAAATATAATTAAGTTAAACAGAATTAAATGCATCGTTAAATGCAATCAGTGACCATACACATAACCAACATTCACAAGAAGCTTTTCAAAATAATACCTTAAAAAAGATCTTAAAATAATAATGTTACAAACTGCATTTCCCCTTCACAAATTTCAGAATGCCTTCAGATATTCCCTTTAGACACTTTTCTTTTTCTAAATAATTTTGTAATGTAGTATTTTATGCTACTTTATCCTTAACAGTGCAAAATAACATTACAATTAGTTTATCCAGTATTCAGAAAGTTGAAAACAAAATAAAGCGAAACAGTGTTAATTAAACACTAAAACTATTTTTTTTATTATTATAAAGCCAGAACAAAAAATTTAAGAACATTTCTAAGAACTTTACTTTAAGACAGTCTAATGTCTTAGATTAAAAGCATGTAGTATAATCTTTTCTAAGAACAAAATTTCTGACTACACCCCTGGCTTTTAGCTTATCCACAATGACAATCTGATTAGCATCAAATTCACTAAAACTTTTACTACCCGTTTTAGACCACAAATGAAACAGAATAAAACGATAGGTTTCTAGGCTTATTCTTTATGTTTTTACAAAGTAAACAAAACAGGTAAAACTAAGGTCAGAAAGCATTTTGAGATCATATTCATGTTGTATGATATTTTGATAACTTTTGCCACTATTGTGGCATGCACATCCCCTATATTGACTGCTGGATGAAGGTGGGAAAAGACTAAAATAATTTTTACTATAGGTGTATTGACCTAAGGTTTGAGAAAAATGAGTCGGAAACAGAACAGATTTTGCTTATAAACTTTTTATTTGAGTACAAAATTATCTCATATATAAAAATAGTGTGCAAATGTTTTGGACAGACATAATAACAACAACAGTAGACAACATATTGCAACAAAGGAATCTCGAGAATTTCTTCATACATTTCACAGGGTGTGAACTCAGAAAATTCCACTTCAATAATTCACTTGTAGTTTCAGGTCAGTTTAACAGCAGGGAATACATTCCAGCCTAAACAACGAAGACTGTAAACAAGCAATAAAATATTAAACAAAAGACAGACATTTTTCTTTTTTTTCTTCTTGTTTCAGTACACATTTGAAATGGTAGATCAGATCAGAGAGTGCTTCAGTAGCTTCAATAGACCAGAGCTTCATTAATCTTTAGTCTTCAGCCCACTCTACTCTACCAGTCCACCAGAGAGAACCCCTTAAAGAACAGTAGCTCCAGTACCTCTCATACACATTAGTACATGTAGATATCTGCATATATATCTGCATATATATCTCTGTACATCATATGTGATATGGGATGTGGGAGTGATCTAAACCAACAGAGGTAAGAACGGAATCTTAATGTGCGATAAATATGACAAAAAGTGACAGCATATCAACTTCAGGTTTAGTCCAGAATCAATGCCAGCAGAAACACTTTCAGCAGCCAGAACAGCCTCTGGATTTAGGAGTTTAGTTTTTAGTTTCAGTCTCTTGTAGACAGAAATCAGTGAAGATCTTCTTCTTCTTTTTCTCCACGCGTGGGTAAACTCTCGAGCTCGTTGAATGGTATACGTTTACACGGGTTAATGGAGCATCAGTGGTTAATTTCACTGTCCCCAGCCCGCGATGCCGATCTCCTGCTTGTACCGGTTGGTGAGGTTGTTGGCTCGGCTGGTGAGTTCGGACAGAACCCCGTGCAGACCCTTCAGGTGGAACTGCAGCAGCTGCTCCAGGTCCATGCCCCCCTCCTCCTCCTCGGACTCGGTCTCCGAGTTCTCCGGCTTCGCCGCGGGTTTCTCCGCTCGCTCTTTGCGCAGGACGCCCCACTCGATGTCGTTGCGGATGGACTTGAGGTGGGAGTAGTAGCTGTAC
This sequence comes from Astyanax mexicanus, assembly GCF_023375975.1. Classification (NCBI taxonomy): domain Eukaryota; kingdom Metazoa; phylum Chordata; class Actinopteri; order Characiformes; family Acestrorhamphidae; genus Astyanax; species Astyanax mexicanus. The sequence goes on along the minus strand of NC_064418.1, from coordinate 2,089,127 downwards.
ATGTCCGCCTCCGCCTCCCGCAGGTAGCTGCCGTGCTCCGCGTCGCGCTGCTGGAGCGGAACGTCTCGCAGGAGGCTGGGCACCATCACCGTCTGGTCCATGTTGTTGACCGCGCCGATGAAGCGGTTCATGGCGGAGAACAGCGAGTTCTTCTCGGGGAGCTGCATGATGATTGGAGCGGGTTTAGCGGGGATCTTCTAGAAGTTGTTTAGTGTGTTTCTTGCTGGGCTGTGATTTCTCTGAAATGTGCCTCCTTCACCTGTGTATTTATAGCGGAATGTGGAATTTCTCCCCGCCCATTTCCCACTAGACACGCCCCCTTTTGTACGGAAGTTGCCAGGTATCTCTATAGTTCATCTAAGTTCAGATTTCTGGTTGGTGAGCTTTCACAAACCTTCGGAGAACTCTGGTGTAAAATGGGCTTTTGTTGTATTAAAACTTAAAAAAAATCATCTTTGTTTTCATGAATAGCACACTTTTGCTCCCAAAGTGTTCCAAGATCCAGAAATTTTAACAGCTTGACCAAACACCCTTCAGACTGGGTGATACGGGGCATAATTTACCCTGATAAATCACTTTTTCCACCGATATCCAGCTCAAAGTAGCTCCACACCTCCTTACTAGAATCCGGAGAGCCCTGGCATTTAAAACAAAGCATTAATAACTTAAAAAGTGCACAAGAAGCTTTAAAAAACACTGTTTACATCCTATAAAGCTAGCTTCAGACAAGCAACGTTTTGTTTTGAATTGCAACACCAGTATTGAAATCAGTTAGATTTAATGCAAACTTAAATTTAATCAATAGTGTAGTGAGCAACTAGTTTGAGTGATGTGGAATAAACTGGATGATGGGCAGCTGATCTGTGGTGGGTGATGGAGAAGAGCTGACTTCTAGAAACTTCTACAAAGAGTTGTTTTTAGGAATGCTGGGGACAATCAGAGATGGACTATTTGATAAAAGTTTGTACTTGTTTCATGTTTCAATACACCCAAGTCTATTTTGCACTAGATCTATCCTTTAAAAGATGTGTAAAGTTCCTTACAGCACTTTGTCTTTTACTATAACTTATGAAGTTCCTAAGTGACATTTACTGAACACCCTGAGAGCATTATTATCATCACAGGACAGTGTGTGAATCTGTGTTCGTTCATCTCTCCTTATTTACAGAATGTGTGTTGGGTTGGTGCTTGAGATAAAACTAGTTCTAAAAGTGTATTATTTGCCTTTAACCATTTAAAAAGTTTAAATGAATGATTTCATTTCTAAAACAAAATGTTAAGATTAGTTAGAAATGTTTTGTGTCATTTATGTGACATCATGATTTTAACCTTTTATTTTAAATATTTACAGTATTGTGCCCACAATAAGAAAAAAACAACAATTTATCTGATTCAATTTTGAAATCAATATTTAGAAATGGGTCTGGGCTCTTATAGGATAAATGTGAAGTGAAATGATGTTTATTGATCAGATTTTTAAAATCATTTTTCATCTCTTTGGTGATTTAACCAATGGCTATTGGATCACTACGGTAGCCAGGCAACAGGAGGCGGGGCTAGTGAGCTGCTTAGTTTCGTGGGCGTGACTTACGAAACCTGTTCACCCAGTTTGTCTGGGCTGAATGTAACCAGATACCACATACCTGCTTGAAGAACATACCGAGATTAACCTACTGAAAGAATGAAGACAATTGCATAAGTTACGTAATTATATCCGGTGCCTTTTAGCAGTAAAATATTTGTAAAAAAATATTTTTATAGGAATTATAAGAATTTATTTCTATATATGATAGGATAGGTGTACATACACTCATTATAGACTCATTATATTTTTCATGTTTTATTTAACCAGATTAATACCTCTGAGATCACAGATTCCTTTTACAAGGTAAATCTGACCAAGAATTGCAGCCACATATAGAACATATAAAATCATAAATAAATAAAACATCTACCCAAAGACAATCTGAACAGTCTTTTCATAGCCTTAAAACTGTTTAATGCAAAGCAAAATGTGCAGAAAACCTAAAAGCTGTCTTTTAAAATTTAGCCCAAACATTGTGAGCAATAAATAAAAAAAGATGGAAGATACCAGCAATTTACATGATTTACATTTAAAAGAAAAGTTTACCAAGAAATTATTTATATTTAAAAACATACCAGTGAAACGTAGCAGGCTTCCTGAGATAGAACAAGACTTCAACACATACATTTTCACTTTTGGGAGGGTTTCTAAAAAACACAAAACAACTAAAACTGTATACAGATTAAGGGTCTGTATACAAGTCTTTAGGAGCATCAACTGGAACACCCAGTTTCAATGGTTTAGTTGATGGTTTGAGGCGATACTGAAGAATTCTGCAGTAGTTCTGCTTTTTCACTCTTCCATTCATTTTGTGCAATGTAACAGTTTCAATGGCAAAATAGTCCTAGAGCATGTTGCTACCACCACCATGTTTAACAGGTGAAACAGTTGGTGTTCTTGGGGCCTCACCAACGTCTCCAAACATTATTGATTTAGTTGAAAAAGGCAGTTAAAAGATAAATTGTAACCTGTAGTGGGTGTATGTATATATTTGGCCCTTTATGTATACATGTAATGCACAGTTTCTTTTAACGAAGCCCCTTCACAAAGAGTGCAAAATCTCAGTGTAAATGATGAATGTACACATCATCATTGTTGTATTCTGGCTTTACAGGGTGTTTTGGGTTTCTGTAAACTTCTGATGTTGAAAGAACTTTATGCACCCATTCACTTTACCAGCCTTAAGCTTTTATTATACCATTTGCACTACTGTTTTATACAGGTTCTGTTTATCTATTGCACTATTGTCTTCTGTCTTACATATGTCTATTTGTGTATTGTACATATAGTGTCTACCATTCTTTATATTATATATCTTATTTTTACCCCCATCACTATTGCACTACTGTCTTTTGTCTCATGTCTGTCTATTTGTGTCCTTGTTGTATTGTACATATACATAGTGTCTCCCATTTTTTTAGATTATATATCTATTATCTGTACTTGCTGTAATGTTTGGGAAGGAGGGTAACATAATTTCAATTCTCTGTATGTCCTGTACATATGCAGTATTGACAATAAAACCTCTTGACTTGACTTGACTTAAATATCGGGTCCGAATGCAAGAAAGCTCTTTTTTGAGTCTCAGGTTTCACTGCACAGTAGAACAGTGAACCATCACTTGCTTTAAAAAAAAAAAAGTGCACAACCACATTAGTCTGTTAATTTCTTTTGTCTTTTGAAGTTAAATAGGATTTGTTATGATTATCTAACCCACAAGCCTACAATGGGTTATCTTGCTTTCTGGGACTTTCAGACTTCAACTTGACTTCCACTTTCACTGTCCTCTTTTGCTTTGTGATGACAAGTTTCAAGTTCTAATTCTAATAGTATGTTATAATTTACAGAGTTGCTTGGTTGCTAAGTAGTTAATGGCTGCTGATTGTTGAGACAAGGTTTAAAGCATTTACAAAAGCGGTACTACCTTTATAAAGGGTTTATAAATGGTTTACAGTTAGTTTATTAGCGGTTACTATTTAGGTTGTAAATGCCTTAAAAATCAATAATAATCAGTTATAACACATAATTAGAAAGGGCAACAATATAGATGGCTGTGGGTTCACTATTTGGCAAACAACAGGTCATTGTTGCCCTTTCTATGTATGTGTTATAACTGATTATTAATGATTTTTAAGGCATTTACAACCTAATTAGTAACCATTAATAAACTAATTGTAAAGCATTTATAAACCCTTTATAAAGGTAGTCTTATTTTAAAAATGGTACCACAAAAGTTGTGAATAAAAGGCCTTGGTAAAAATCTCTTTAGATCTCTTGCGGTGCCTCAAAGTTTGCATGTTGCATCTTTCCATTCCTTCATTTCTGAACTAATACACTAATAAAAAACAAAACTCTACACAGAACATACTTTAATGAAACATTAATAATGCTATGTTTGATATTTTCTTGTTAGTTAACCTGAGAACATATGAAACGTGTTCTTTAACGTGTGTTTATTCAGTGTACAACAACGAAGACCTTCCTCTTTATCTAAATTTAACTCTCTTACAGGTGGACCCGCCCATTTCAGGGCTGTGTGTTTAATGAAGGCAGTTCTTGTTGATGACATACTGTACTGATGAGGTGTGAAAGGGTGATGCCATGAGGAATGCTTAAGGCTAATGAACATTCACACAGGTGGCACCACATTCCATCTGTCCGCTGTGACCAATCAAAGCCTCCCGACTTGTGTCAAGGCGGGCCAACAATTTTTCTTCCAATCAAATTGAGCAGTGGCGCATGAACTGTAGAAACCTCTAGAATATAATTTCATTTTAAAAAAGTTTTTTAAGATATGGGTTCCAGCCAGAATCTGATTTTGTTGTTTGAAAATGTTAAACAGAAGAGAAAATCATGACTGGACACTCCACATACATATTACCAGGCTGAAGGGGCTCAAAACTGTGGACATGTGAAATATGACATTTTTAAAATCTAAATTTGTGGCCCTAAATGCAAACAGATCAGACTTCATATGCTTTTCTCAAATATAGGATTTTATTTCTTCAGTTTCTTCATTCAAATCTGTTGAGATGACTGTGTGCACTGTTTTAAGTGGTTAGATTTGCCTGTCTTGACATCACAAATGTAAAATATAGAGGCTGCTCTTGTAACTAGTTTAGCGACAGTAACAACATTTTTAGTGCTTTTGTTGAACCTCCACACTTCTGTATCTCCGCAATTGATGCCGATGTTGATGACATCACGCTAAAAAATAAAATGACTTATTAAGGCATGGAAACAAGATCCTAATGCATGGCCATGACTTATTAGGGCATGGGAACAAGATAATTAAGGCTACGTTCACATCACCAGGCTGAATTGACTCAAATCTGATTTTTTGCTCAATGAGTCACTTTCATATGTGGTCCTAAATCAGATATGTATCCAATCCATGGACATACGCCATGAATGTAAACGGTCAAATCGGAATTCATGCATCTTTGCTTTTTCGCATTAGCATCAGCGTTACGTGCTTCTCGCTCATACCCACACATCTCTTGGTGCAGCAAAAAACAGCAAAAGCAAACCGCCTGTCCTTTTTTCACCTCCTGGACCTGAGCATGAACTTCAGAGCAGCTGTTTACTCTCCACTCCAGCAAAAGATGCTCCACATATGAGCTGCTAACTCATCCATTTCCCTTTATAAAGCTACGAGTCTCTCTTCTCTCTAATATGAGGGTTTTTGTTGTTGGTGAAGAAGGAGACGTTTATACAGGTATCAATGTGCAGCATGTGAGACGATTCAGGAACAGATTCGTTTACATTACACACAGATACAGATCACTTACATTTACAGTGAATGTGAACCGACAAGATCTGAGCAAAAAATCGGATTTGAGCAACGTGGCTTGTAAAGTCATAGAATAACATGAAGATTACATCAAAGCTCCTTTAATTCAAGGAAATCTTTAGTAAGAAAATGGAGAGTGGATGTTTTATTATTATTTTTATCTCACACACTTGCAGAAAGCTGTAGTTATGTCTCTAAACAGTGATTATAGAGAGAGGTCAGGTTTACATGGTTTCAGCATAAACAGAATTAAAACATGTACTGAAGGCTTCAGGAATTAAGAGAATGATAGAAAGGACAAAAATCTTGCTCTACTACTCTGTCCTCTCTGCCACTCCCGTCCCATCAGTCTCCGTCTTTCTCTCTCTCCCTGAAGGTAGTTTTAATGTGCTGCTTCAAATGCACACCAGTCCTGTCCATTATACAAATATTTATTATTCAAAAAATCCCTAAAGATATGCAAATTTAACCCTTTTAGACCCTGCATCCATTACAATGGATGTAATATATTTTCTTCATTTTTATTTTAGGTTTTGTTTGTATATAACACTATTTGAGAGCTGTTTGTTGTCCATCAGAATAGAGACCATGAACCAGCCAATAAACATTTTTTTAAATCAATGAAACAGTAGCTTGGCCCCCAGCTGTACACTGCACTGGACAAACAAGTAACAGCTACAATTTTTAAGTTTTGTACTGTTTAGGGATTATTTATTAGATAAAAAGGTCAATATGAAATATAAATTATTACACACAGACTTCCAATGCAATGGAAAAAAGAGCAAATATATATTTTAGTTGGACAATTGGATTTATTTGCTATATAGATTTTATAGCAGAATATTAGTCTTCTTTTCTGTGTTTTACAGACAGAAAACCTCACTTTTTCCATCACAAAAGATAATTCTGCAATACGCCCGAAAGGGTTGAAACTTCATAAGTGTTATTGTCAATCATGAAATATCCTAAATTTTGTGGACTCCAAGTGATCCAGTAAAATAAGCACTGGCACTGTGATCCGAGGACCACTGGTTCTAATCCCGGGTCATGCTGCTTCGGCATCAGCAGCCAGAGTCCGAGAGGGAACAACTGATCTTGCTCTCTCTGGGTGTGTAGATGCCGCTCTCTCCTCACATCACTCCTAATATAATGTTGTTAATCATTTGCATCTAATAACAAAATCACTTGTAATACATAGTTTTGTTTCTGAGTGTTTGTTACAGGCATTAACAAGTTGTATAAGCTTAGGTCAGCGAGACCTAAGGTGAAACTGACTTGTATTTTTTTTGTTCCCACAAACTTAAGCTGATTAAATATCTAACACAACATTAGATGACATGTATTACTATGGACACACAACCTCCTCATCCATACACCATGTGTTTTTCAGATTATATATACTATATAAGCATGGCTCCCTATCCAGTATTCCTGTAGCGCCCCCTGCAGGCGAATGAGGAAATTTAAGAAGAGCTTTTGATTTAGTCCACAATGCATAGAAGCAGTGTTCTATAATAAATACATTTATTAAAAAGATGTCATTATTTTTTACCAGCATTTTATTTTGGTATTTGCAGACTTAAAATGTTAAAGTGGTCACACAGACATAGCACATTTATTATTATTAGTGTTATTAAACCATAAACACGATGTAACTCTGTATACATAACAAACTGTAAACATTACACTGATTTTAAAACAGATCATTTTAAGCAGAGTGATTTAGTCCAACAGGATTCTGTATTCTGCAGACGGTGAAAATGATTCTTGCATATTTTAAAGTCCAGTTATGTTTGGAAGCATTACAGTTTCAGTTCAGGGATTTGAGGACTGTAATCAGTCAACATGCAAACCATCAGCCCCTATAAAAGAAAGAAAAAGAGAATTAGATGGTCCACACATGCATGCACTCTTTAACCCTATCAGATTCTGCATCCATTACAATGGACATCATGTATTTTCTTTATTTTTAAATGATTTGTTGGACATAACACTATTTGAGAGCTGTTGTCCATCAAAATCCAGCCAATGAACAAGTTTATAAACCAATTAAACAGTAGCTTGTAGCAAAGTAACAGCTATTTTTTACTAATTTAATGTATTGATGTAGATTTAGAACACTTTAATCATGTTTTTTTACTGTTTAGGAATGGTTTATGTATTATAAAAAGATCAATATGTAATAAAAACTATTAAACATTTTAGTTCATTGGATTTATTTGCTATATACAGATTTTATAGTAGATTTTTTTTTCATCACTGGAAATAATTCAGGTCTAAAAGGGTTAAACCAGGCAAACAACACATATCCCCTTTACCATTATGGTCCATTTGCGGTTCTCCGCCTCTGTGAACACCAGAGAACGCGGGGAATAGAAAACCTCATCATTCACTTCCTCTGATTTCCTCGGGAGACAGTGCAGGAAAGTCCAGTCTGGAGCAGCAACACTTCCTGTCTATAAATCAATCATACATAAATAATCATAAATTATCAATTCAAAGGTACATTATGGGTTGATTTCTTGGACAATGATTAGGCCTAGTGGTAGATTACAGCTCTGGAAAAAAAATAAGAGAGCACTTAAAAACGATGAGTTTCTTTGATTTTACCAAATTAAAAACGTCTGAAATATAATCAAGAGGAAGATGGATGATCACAAACCATCAAACCACCAAACTGAACTGCTTGAATTTTTGAAACCAGGAGTAAAGCAGCATAAAGTTATCCAAAAGCAGTGTGTAAGACTGGTGGAGGAGAACATGATGCCAAGATGCATAAAAAACTGTGATTAAAAACCACCAGGGTTATTCCACCAAATATTGATTATTTCTGAACTCTTGTTTTCTTTGCATTATTTGAGGTCTGAAAGCTCTGCATCATTTTTGTTATTTCAGCCATTTCTCATTTTTAAATAAATGCTCTAAAGGACAATATTTTAAATTTGTAATTTGGGAGAAATGTTGTTTGTAGTTTATAGAATAAAACAACAATGTTCATTTTACTCAAAAATATACCTATAAATAGCAAAATCAGAGAAACTGATTCAGAAACTGAAGTGATCTGTTCATTTTTTTCCAAGAACAGGCTAAATCCCTGTCGGGAAATCTGCCCCATTAATGATTAAGTATCATGTTAATATATCTGGTTCGTACACCACAGCTCTCTACAGTATTTCCTCTCATGAACACTGATTATAATTGTGTTCTCAGGGAGAAAAGTAAGATACACTAACCTGTCTAAACCTGTCTAATATTAGCCACCCTGAAAATGCAGTACACATCACATGTTCTGGCCAGCCAATCAGAACTGGATAGGTGTGATAGCAGGTGTGTCTACCTGCATAGTGATCTGGTAGCCTTGAAAATCCTTAATTCTTTTCTTCTTCTCCTCCTCCTGGCCCATGCTGATCCATGTGTCCGTCACCAGCACATTACTGCCCTGAGCCGCCTCCATTGGCTCAGAGGACAACTGCAGCTCTGTACCAAACTACAGTACATACATATACATATACACCATTAATAAAATGTACATTTATTTTAATCTGTAGTAATAATTCAGTAATAAAACAAAAATGGTTTTAGAAGTAATTTGACCATTTGTTAAGAATCTGTCAGACCTGCTTGGAGAGACGCTGAGCCTCTTGAGTCACTGCAGCATCTGGTTCATAACCCTGAGAAATAAAGAAAAGAATTTTATCAGCCTTATCTTATACACCACCTCCTTGATTCTGCACTTATTGTTTGTTTAATGAATCCCACTGACAATAAAGGAGCACCCTGCAGTACTACAGCAGATTTTTTTTAATAAACAATGAATAATATAGAGACCTTTGGCGTGGCGATTCGGAGATTGACGCCCAGTTTGGCCAGGGACATCATGAGGGAGTGGAGCACATTGTTGCCATCGCCTATCCAAGCTACTGTGAGACCCTTCAGAGAGCCATAGTGCTCCTAAGAGAAGATGAGAGAACAGAACCATTAGTAGACCATACACTACATTCATTAATGTATATATATATATATATATTTATATATGTGTGTGTGTTTGTGTGAGAGTGTGAGTGTGTGTTTATGACTGGACCTGTAGTGTGAGCAGATCAGCCAGTATCTGTATGGGATGGTAAAGGTCAGACAGGCCGTTGATGATCGGTATAGAAGCTTCCTTACTGAGCTGCTCCAGCGTGGAGTGACTGTACACCCGTGCTAACACGATATCAGCCAGACCAGAGAGCACCCTGCAACACACACACACACACACACACACACACACACACACACACACACACACAACCAGTTAGCACAGACTTTAGTACAGTATGAATATATTTACTGTATATGAGCTGATGTTCAGACCTGGCCGTGTCGGTTGTGCTCTCATTGACTCCCAGGTGAATATCCTGAGGGGTGAGAAAACAGGGATGACCTCCCAACAGAGAGAAACCTAAAGCAGAGAGAGAGAGAGAGAGAGAGAGAGAGAGGGATTTGTTTATATGATCTGGCAACATTATTAATGAAACAGTAATGCTAATAAAGCTAACTTGAATTGAACTGAACTAAATTGAGAGAGAGAGAGACAGAGAAGAAAACGGGGAAAAAAGAAAGAGAGAGACAGAAAGTTGTAATTAAACCTTATTCACTCATTCGAGAGGCAGAGTAAGAGAAAGAGAGAGAGAGTGTGCTTGGGAGACAGTGGGACAGAGAGACTGAGAGAGTGAGCGAGAGAGAAGGAGAGACTGAGCAAGCGAGTGAGAGAGAGGGGGAGAAGGAGAGAGACAGAGAGAGACAGAGATTGCATGGGCAAGCAAGAGAGTGAGAGAGTGAGAAAGAGGGGGAGAGACTGAATGACGGAGTGAGAGAGAAAGGGGAAGGGAGAAATTGGGAAAGGGAGAGAGAGATTGAGTGAGTGAGACAGAGACAGGGAGACTGAGTGAGCGACTGGGAGAGAGGGGAGAACAGGGAGAGAGACCTAGAGAGAAGAGAGGGAGAAAGACAAAGAGACAGAGAGAGAGACAGAAAGAGACCGGGAGACTGAGCGAGCAACTGGGACAGAGAGGGGGGAGTGAGAGACAGAGAGAGAGAGAGAGAGAGAGAGAGAGAGAGAGAGAGAGAGAAAGAGAGAGTGTGAGATACTGATATTGTCTATGTGGCATTTGTGTTTGCTTTGCATCAGTTTTTTCTCATTCATTCTGTTCAGTGACCGTACTGACTGACCTCTATTCTCTTAACACACACACACACACACACACACACACACAAACACACACACACACCTGTTTCAGTGGACATGCGGGTCCTAGTGCTCCTCTTCTCAAATATCATGGCGATAGATTTGCCTTGAAGGAGAGGAAGATACTGAAATATATAGAATAATCACAATTAAAGTAAATAATATAGTTATACTGTATTTAATACAGTTATCTTCTTAATCACAGACAGTGGTGGACAACACCAAGGTAATAAACATCTGTTTAACAGCATAAACCTTTAGAAGACTTTATATGCATGCATTAATAATGATGGAATATATGCAATATACAATTTCTATATTGTAAAGGAAAGCTCATTTGTAAACATGTGTTTAAAGCAAGTTTTTATTAAACTTGTAGAAGTAGTTTCAAGTTGTTTTTGCAGTTGTTTTGAAAATTATTTTAGTTTGGATTTTTCCAGTTTTTACAGATTTTCTGTGGATTTTTGTAAATTTTGCTGCTAAAGACTTTTGCTTCTGAAATCTATAGATTCAAGGGAAACACCTTCTTCTATGCCCCACCCACCAATGAAAACTGTGCAGCAAAATCCACAAAAACACAAAAAAGGAAAGCAAAGACGGGCAAAATTCAAACTGAAATAATTTTCAAAATAACGGCAAAGAATAAAAAAGTATATTACCAAGTATATTTAAGTTTATATTTTTGCTATATTGTTTTCTCATTTGAATATGCAACATTTTGCAACTTCTTCCTTTTCATTCTTAAAATTTTGATTTTATAATTATTATATTTATATATATTTTTGCATACATTTTTTGGCACAAAATTCAGTCCAATAATGACAAGCTAACAGTATTTAATAGTGATAATAAGCTGTTACTTGTCCCTGGAGCTTGATTCTGTGTTTCAGGTCTGCAGAAACTCTCAGGATGTGCTTGATCTCGTCTGGATTACAGTCTTTCAGCGTTAGAAAACTGCGATTCTTCAAATTCACAGACTCTAGACATGCTTTCCCCAACCTGCAGTAACAGAAACACCAGTTACACCAGTACCTTACACCATTCACCACTGATCCACAACACAGGAGACTTTAACATTAACTTTAACATCATAACATCAGCTTTTACACAGTAAACCAGACCTGAAAACTTACCGGAAGTTCTTCACCTGGTTATACTGAGCCGCTTTAACACTGTGCAGAATCGCAGTTCTTATATTAAACATGTTTCTGGTGATTCTGGGCTGAAATCTCAGATCTGTATAAACTCACTGCTCGCCACGTGGTGTGTCATCAGCCCGGGGCGGGGCTGTTTATGTATACAAACCACGCCCACCGACTCACGAGATTCACCCCATGCATGTACCGACTCACTGAATCTGAATCTGAATCATTTCATAGAAGCAACAAATAAATTATAAATTTACAAATCCATGATTTTTATCTACTTTATTTAATTTAGTATTGAATTATTATTTTTTAATTATTATTTTTTTATTTTTTAGATTATACTCAATGTCATCATTTTAGTATCCATATCCATTAAATAAATATTATCAATACATTATTTTGATGTGACCTCCAGTAGGTCATCCTTAGAAACTTAAAAAAAAAAATTGTTTTGTTTTTGGATGTTTCCTGATGGTTGTCATGGTGTTGCTATGTGGTTGCTATGGTGTTGCTAATTGTTATTGGCTGGCTGCCAGATGGTTTTCATGGTGTTGCTATGTGGTGTTAGTAAGTGGTTGCTATTGTATCCCAGGTGGTTGCTATGGTGTGTTAGGTGGATACACACGTGTTGCCAAGTTGTTGGTGCTTGTGGTACCCCATGTATCCTATGTGTCCCATGTGTTTGCACCTATTAAATAAAATGTATCTCATTAATGTCTGCAATTTTGTTGATAAGAATAATAAACCATATTTTGCATTAATTAATATAATAATAAATAAATATATTCATGGAAACAATATTTAAGGCAGTTTTATTATTTACTTGAAACCGGCAAAAACATTGAACTCACCAATTTAGACAACCTTGTTTTTGTTATAAAACAAACAGCACCACCTTTTGACTATATTGCACTAGTACAGCTGTGTGTTTGCTAAACTTCTGTTGGTTTTGCTTATTTTTTTTGTCTAGTGTTCTTCAGTGTTCTTGACTGAAGTAATTAGTATGTAAATGTATCTGCTGATAATCTTTAGTATGTATAGTTTGTAATGTTTATGTTAGACTGTGTTAGACTACGTTAGACTGGGACCTTTAGTCAGTAATCTGCAGAATCCTCTTTGTGGATTGAGCTTTAATCCACTTGCTAGAGAGCAGAGCAGTTCCAGAACCAGCAGCTCTGAGCTTTGATCTCTGAGTTTTTCACTGATGATACTGAGACAGAATGACAAGAGAAATAGACAAGAAGCCACCAGGTAAGATACAGTGTGTCTATAGTATAGTATAGTGTGTGTGTATCAAGTAGAGTATGCGTGGTTGGTTGGTGGTTGGTGTGGTGCAGTGGATAACACCACTGCTTGTCAGTGATCTACCATGAGGGAGGCTGGGGTTCAATTCCATGTCTGGGTGACTGAATGCTGTGCTACAACAATACGAATCCTTGGGCAAGACTCCTAACTCTACATTGATCCTGGATAAGAGCATCAGATAAAATGCTGTAAATGTAAATGCATTTAAGACTTCTTTCTCCATTTATCACGTGTGAGAGAGAGAGAGTAATGAGCTGTAGTATTTTTAGGTCTGTAGTAATAAGTAGGTGTCTGTTAAGCCATAGTATTTCCTCACTGTCATGTTTGTTTGTGTGAATGAGGAAAACAAGAAACTTCCTTGCGATTTGCGATTAGTAGGACTTAACAAGCATAAAAAATGAATTTTGTCTTTGTACAGAAAGTCCTCATATGGGGACAGTAGTTTATTTTTGTTTAATTTGTCTTATGTTTCTGTCTGGACTGGCTGTAGAAACCTCAGACTGGGATTCCCCCATCTTGTTTTTTTAAACAATTGAGTGTAATGTTGTTATGTGATCAGTAGACTGTACAGGCAGTGTCTCCATATAACTCTGAACTTTTTACTGCAAACTACAGAGTCTGGAGCAGTTTTTACCTTTGGAAAAAGTCAGATTGCTGACAGCGTTCCCAGTAAATTCTGGTTGAAGAACGACAAACCTGTACTTATCTCATGTGGGCATTCACACTCAGCCTTTGTTACAGGTAAGAACAACTGTTTAATCAGTTAAAGACATGAACCCAATGCATAATCATAAAAATTACGTCAGTAATAATGATAATTATAAAATCTTCTTTCCTCCCTCTGACTGTAGAGCATGGGCGTCTCTTTGTGTTCGGCAGTAACAGCGGTGGTCAGCTTGGTCTGGAGTCCAAAGGTCCCATAACCAAACCAGTCTGTGTCAAAGGTTAGACACACTCAAACAAATCAGCAATGTTTTAAGTGAAACTCGACTTTAAGTGAAAGTGTTATTCTATTTCATTTCAGCCCTAAAACATGAGAGAGTTCGGTTCACTGCGTGTGGAACCAACCATACACTTGTAAGCACCTGTAAGTACCCTTAACTTCACAACTTCAACTCTGAATCAGAAAAGGTTGGGACAGCATGGAAATACAGAATATAACAACACGTTCCAAAAAAATGTGTTTCAGGTGTTATTTCGTCCCATTCTTTTGTCTTAAGGCAGCAATGTCAGCAATACAGGGTTGATTTCAAAAGTCTCCACACATTGTCTATTGCATAGAGGCCAGTTACGTACAATGCCATGACTTTATAATGCCTGCAGCTTGTAGTTTCGCATTATTTAATTATAATTAAAAAATACAAAACGAGTTGGTAACAAAGGCAAAAACAAAATAAAATGCTTAGTAGAAGAGCTAACCTAATAGATTCAATACTCGATGAGGAGCAAATGAAACGGGGGTATTTATACTAACATAGAGCAGGTGTAGGCAATCAGAAGCTCGGAGAGAGTGAACAGCGTAGCATCACATGATCAACAGAGGCTGGAAGGTCCGGTGTTAGTGCATACTGGGAGTTTGAGTCTTTAATGTGTGAAACAGAGTCAATTACAGTTAGACTGATAATGTCAGGACCTACAGAGTAAACAAAGACATTAAGTCGAGCAGAGAAAATCTAAAATATCTTGGGTCCATACTGTCTGCAAACAAATAAAAGTCAAAGTAAATGATTTGGGATTGTATTAGACCACTATTAAAGAGAATAAATGTTAAATAAGTAATTTAAATGTTAAATGTGACGCATGTAACATGTGATGGTGTGCGTATTTACAGCACGGGGGGAGATATTCGCAGCTGGAAGAAACAGTGAGGGGCAGCTTGGTTTAGGTCACTGTGAAGAGAGAACTTCATTCCAGCAGCTCCACCCGTTCTGTGATGGTGCTCCACTTAAACAGCTCTCTGCTGGCTGTAACACCTCAGCTGCGCTTACAGGTAACACAGCATGTATATGTATGTGTGTATATGATAGATGCAGAGGTATTTAATCCCTGATTTAATCTGATAATTTTGTATGTGTGTTTCAGAGGATGGAAGGCTTTTTATGTGGGGTGATAACTCTGTTGGTCAGCTTGGTTTGGGGTCAGAAAACCTTGTTTTGTTTCCAAAACTGCTGAAAGTAGATCGTTCTGTTACAGGAATCTCATGTGGGCTTAATCATTCTGCTCTAATCACTGGTAAGATCAATCAAAATAACATAATTTCATTTACATATTTTACTTTTGCACTGGAGCCAAACTGTACCATTTATCATTTCATGTATGTTGAAAGTAAAAGGTAAAAATACGTCTTATTAAAAGACTTATTTACAACATCTAATTTTGGTTAAAAAGATTACTATAGACACACATTACGTTTTGGTTAAATTACGTTTTGGTTAAAAAAAAACTATTCCAGGTAGAAAAGACAACAGTTTTTTTCATATTTAATGATCTTTAAAATTTTATTTAATGTCATGTCTGTATAAAACTATTTTACAGAGACCAGATTTTCAGTTATAACAATCCCCTCCAAACACAAACCCAAATACCACGCCACCCAACAACGTTTTATTTGTTAACTAATAAGTACTTTTTAACCTTACTTAAGTTACTTACTGAAGTAACACATTACTGACATCACTTAGCATCACTTAGCATCACTTAGCATCACTTAGCATCACTTAACACGTGAAAAAGTGAATTTTACTGTTACAATGATGACAGATATGATTGTTTATGTGTTGTCTATTAAATAATGCTCATGTTTGTGTTCGGTTGTATTGAAGACATCGGAGATGTTTATACATTTGGTGAGGCTGCGGATGGTAGGCTCGGCCTTTCTGAGGATCAGCTGGCCAATCACAGACAGCCTCAGCGGGTGGGATCGTTGGAGGGGGTTCTGCAGGTATCGTGTGGAGGCACACATACTCTAGCCTTAACAGGTATGGGCTTATTATACTGTATATACACAAGCGTATGTGCATATAACACAACAATGTGAATTACTTTCTATTTATCTCTCTTTCTCTCTTTCTCTCTCGTTCTTCTAGAGAATGAGTTGTATGCATTTGGTCATGGGGAATTTGGACAGTTGGGTTTGGGGACGTTTGTCTTTCAGGCAGATTCTCCAGCTCCTGTGGGTCACTTCCGAAAAGGGAGGGTCACTCATGTTACCTGTGGGGAAAACCACACTGCCCTTATTACAGGCAAGATATGCATACACACTGTATACACACAGAAAAGATAAAGAAGCATTAAAAAAAGACTAAGATGCATAATCATATAATCATCAGCATATTTTAAACAAATTTTATTCAAATTTACAAAACATTATTCTAAAAATATATATATATATATATATATACTACCCCATAACTGGAGGGTTTGGTTTAAAATGTACCTCATATTCAGTTTAATCATCATTTGGGAAAAAAACAAACATTCTAATCCACCTAAACCATTTTCAGTACATTTTTTTATAGTTATTTTTTGCAGTGTAGATTAATGCTAATAAATCTTCGAAACTATGAAGGAAGAAAAATATATGGAATTATTTAGTTAACAAAAAAGTGTTAAACAAACCAGTTTAGCAATATGTTTTATATTTTACATACTTTAAAGTAGCACCTCATGCTTAGATGACAGCTTTGAACATATTGGTCAGCTTCATGAGGTAGAGTCACCTGAAATGGATTTCAGTTAACAGCTGTGTCTCGTCAAGAGTTAATTACCTTAATTATTCAATTATTCTAATTCAATTTAGATGGTGGTCTCCTCTATACATTTGGAGATGGTCGTTATGGGAAGTTAGGCCTCGGAGATGAGAACTTCACCAACCAGTTCACTCCAACTGTGTGCCAGCGATTCCTCGACTACACTGTAATAGCGGTGAGTTTCTGACCCAATTAACATGTCTGTATTTTTATAGGAGTATATAAAAAGAAAGAGATCACTTCTGGAAACTTTCTGAATCAGTTTCTCTGATTTTGCTATTTATAGGTTTATGTTTGAGTAAAATGAACATTGTTGTTTTATTCTATAAACTACAGACAACATTTCTCCCAAATTCCAAATAAAAATATTCTCATTTAGAGCATTTATTTACAGAAAATGAGAAATGGCTGAAATAACAAAAAAAGATGAAGAGCTTTCAGACCTCAAATAATACAAAGAAAACAAGTTCATATTCATAAAGTTTTAAGAGTTCAGAAATAATCAATATTTGGTGGAATAACCCTGGTGGTTTTTAATCACAGTTTTTTTTCATGCATCTTGGCATCATGTTCTCCTCCACCAGTCTTACACACTGCTTTTGGATAACGTTATGCTGTATATATATATATATATTTATGTTTTATAGGTTGCGTGTGGGGCGAGTCACATGCTGGTTTTTGCACGTTTGCGGCACCAGGAAAGAGAAGAGGTGTGTTTAGAAGATGAAGATGTTACTTACTCAAACCTGGACAGGTGTTACACCTCAATGTTGCTGGGGCAGCCACTCGAGAACCTCCCGGACCCAACATCCACACCTGTCTCACTGTTTCCTGTCCTTCCTGTCTCACTTCCTGCCTCTCACCGCTGGAGCCTATCAGCACGGTGCAGGAAAAGACAGCGGGTGAGGAATTCACCAGTCCCTTGCACTTCTTTTATGTTTCATGATGAGTCTTAAGGTGTCATCTTCTTCCTAATATATTACTTAAGTAGATATATTGGCTGTCTATATTTTACTAGAAGAATTATTTTTACCTTTTTACACAAGTATCTGAACTTTCTACTCCTTACATTTTTAAAATACCTATTTAATTTTAGCTCGTTTTTATTCCGGCTTCTCATCGTTCAATAAAACCCCTATCCAGATAAATCTCTCCATCCAGATAGAGTGAATCTGATTGTGATTGGATATAGAGAAGTATAAACATACACTATTCTGACCCCCTATTGGTTTATACTGTGATCCATCACACCTGCACGCCCAACTGCCCATTCCAGCAAGAACATAGCAGATGTATGTAGCCTAGTATGAAAATGATCTGTGCAGAGACTCAAGAGACAAACTCCAGACAAACTCCAGTCCAACTAAGCTTCTTTATATATTATATTTACATATATGTATATATTTACATTCTACTAAAATACATTTATTTTCATATAAGGGCATAAATGCAGCTGAAACACTAGGGAACAGCCTAGTGCATCCCAAATGATATTATCAACCATAACACTTTAATATTTTATTTTTATAGTCATTATAGCTTTTAGAAAAATGTGTTTTGGAGAGGGGGACTCTGTGGGCGTGGCCTAAGCTTTTGTTCTTTATTTTTTTCCCCCCTTACATTACTTTTACTTTTATACTTTAAGTAGGTTTAGTATTAATAAATAGTATCTATACTTCTACCTACAGAGTAATAAATGGAGATACTTTTTACACCTTTGACTGTTTGTCAATCCATGTTTGTGTCTTTATCTATATGTATGTGTCTGTGTGTGTGTGTCTGTGTGTGTGTCTGTGTGTGTGTCTGTGTGTGTGTCTGTGTGTGTGTATGTGTATGTGTGTGTGAGAAAGGCAGGATTCCTCAGAGCAGTTTGGAACAAGCTTTCAGAATCTGACTCCTTTCACAGCGAGATTTCTCTCCATGCCAAACATCCTTTCTCCAACACCTCCGCCAAGAACCTTCATACAGGATTCAGCTCCTCAAAATAGCAATCATTATATCCATAGTCCTACAAGAACAACTACAGGTATACGGTCTGATTTATATGATTCACAAATTATATATATTATATTTACCTATACAATTAAGCTAAAATAACTCTACTGAGAGAGTGTGTGGCTGTGTTTTTCATTTCTGTTTTTAGACAAGCCCATAATCAGGATCACAGAGCACAGTCAGGAAAGCAGCCCTTCAAACAAGGTAAGTCAGAACTGCCTGTGTGTAATTACAGGAATACTGCAGTCCTTTTTCATCTTTTTCCCTGAATAATCATGTCTTTTTATGTTGGGTAAAGTTGAAGGCAAGGAAAGTCTAATGTAGGTTTCCAGGGGTTTTAATGAACATGTTGATCAATTAGACAAATTAATAGAACAATGAATTAATTACAAAATGGTTCAGATTCGGGTAGAGCATTACATAAAAGTAAAACCTTCATATTTAACTTCTTCCATTTCCTTTAATTTTGATAAGAAAATTCAATTTTAAAGATTTCATGTAGTCACAGCAACAATAACCAGTTTTACTTAAATGTCTTTAATGATTATTCTTATATCTATTCTTATCAGACATAAAGATAGATCATTTTAAGACACTAGAACGTTTATTAAGAACATTCACAGTTGTTTGGTTTTATATTTTGCCATTTAGAGATATAATAAGAGGGCAAGACTCCCATCTGAAGGAACAGACAAACAAGACAAGAAATCCACAAGCAAAGAACAACATCCGGGTTCTGCATCTGTAAAGTCTAGTGGAGAGAAAATACATGTAAAAACAAGACCTCCAACCGAAGTTCAACAGATTAAACCTCCTCATTTTGTTGGACGAGAACTCAAGACCAGCTCTACATCAAGCTCTCCCAAATGGATCAAATCTCCTGTTAAATTTCAAGAAGCACAGTCTGATATTGTCCCATTTAAAAATAAACCATCTAGCCGTCTTGTAAATTCTCAAAAAGGCACTTACTCAATGGATAAAGCTTCAGCTGTTGAACATAAACAGGAAAAATTCATATCAGAGAAAATTCCAGAAAAGCGTCTGCTTTCAACTAAAGCGCAAAATAGTCCTGAAGAAAATGGCGAGATAAAAGGCAAAAATACAAAACAAATTAAGAGCAAAGAGGAAGAGCAGATAAAACAAATTACAGTTAATCAAAACCCAACTGAGACTATCAAAACACACGTTCTTTCATCTACACAAGGAGAAAATCTTGGAAAAAGAGAAGTTAAAGGAAGAACAAAAGGAAAACTGCTGGAATCTCAAACAAGAGACCTTGAAAAAGCGAGTAAAACAGAGGACCAGATTAAGATTAAGAAAGAGTCATCCTCAGAAATCAACACATCACCATCCAGTAAAAAATCAGCGTCATCCAAAAGACAGTCGACATTCCGTGTATCATCTGCCCAGAGATCTGACAGAGATCAGTCAGGAAACAACCCACTTCCTTCCATTAAATCATCAACCACAGCTGAAGACCAGTCAACTTCAGTTTACCAGTCCACACCAACAACAATCACCCAATCAGACGGGATTAAAGATAAAAAGAAAGCAGCTGGAAAAGCAGCAGTTAGACGTTTAGTAAAGGAATCGAAACAAAAACCTGAAACAGAGAATCAAGAAATGGACGAGAACCAACAAACTGAAGAGAAAAAGAGCCAAAATCTGGATTCTGCAGGAGCTGTTCTATCAGCTCTGGCTTTGGCTAGTTCTGCACCATTGATAAATGAAGCAATAGGGTGGTGTGATATCTCTAAAGAGGATAAGGCATCTTCCTCATCCTCATCACTTCAGGAAATGAACACAGATATGGAGGAAAAGAAAGTGAAGGATGAGTCTGGCGAATCTTTGCTTGACGAAGAGAAAGAGGATGAAAAATACGATGTAGAGCAAAACCAGGATGTGTCTGAAGTCAGCAGGAAAGAGGAAGAGGAAGAGGAAAATGAGAGTAGTGAGGAAGATACTGGTGATGATGATGAGATGGATGATAGTGAAGAAAAACCTGCTATAGATTTGAAAAGAGGAAGTGAAGGTAAGAGTGGAAGTGAAGAAGAGCTGAGTGGAGATGGAGAGTCTGGAGAAAAAGAAGAAGAAGAAGAAGAAGAAGAAGAAGAAGAAGAAGAAGAAGAAGAAGAAGAAGTAGAGGATGAAGAAGACAAAGAGGAGCGGAGCGAGGGAGGGAATGAGGAAGCAAGTGGTAAGAGTGAAGAGGATAATGTTGAAATTAGTGACAGTGAGAAAGAGGAGAAAGAAGAAAGTGATGAAGCTGAGGGTGGAGAGAAAGAGAATGAAGTAGAAGAGCAAGAAGAGGAAGGAGTGAACGAGTTTGAGGAAAGTGAGGAAGAGCATGAGGAAAAAGGAGATGAAGAAAACAATGATGAATCTCAAAGTGAAGCATCAAGAGAGGAGGAAGAGAAAGAGGAGCAGAATGAAAATGAAGAAGAGGAAGGCAGTGAAAATGATGGAGTGATAGAGGAGGGAGAGAGTGGTGGAGAAGATGAGGTTGAGGAAGAGGAGAACAGGAATGAAGAAGAGAGTGAGGTTGCGAACGATCAAGAAAACCGAAGTGACACTGAAGGTGGTGAAGAGGAGGAGAACAGTCAGAAGGAGGAGGAGGAGAAGGAAGAAGAAGTAGAGGAGAAAGAGGAGGAAGAGGAAAAAAGTGAGGAAGAAGCAGAAAATGAAGAAAGCGAAAATAAAAGTGAAGATGATGAAATTGAGGGAGAGGAACATGAGAATGAAGAAGCAGAAAGAGAAGAAGCAAATGAAGAACTGAAAGAAGAAGAAAAAGAAGAAGAAGAAGAAGAAGAAGAAGAAGAAGAAGAAGAAGAAGAAGAAGGCAATGAAGATGAAGGTAAGGAAGAAGTTGAGGAAGCTGAGGGCGAAGAGCAGGAGAAGGAAGAGCAAGCAGGAGAAGAGAATGATGAACTAAAAGAAGATGAAGAGGAAGGAGAAGGTAATGAAGCTGAGGGTGAAGAGCAGGAGAAGGAAGACAAAGAAAAGGAAGCAGAAGAAGAGAATGGCGAACAAAAAGAAGATGAAGGGGAAGGAGAAGATGAGGAAGAAGCTGAAAGAGAAGAAGGCGAGGGCGAAGGTGATGAAGCTGAGGGTGAAAATCAGGAAAAAGAAGAGGAACAGGAAGTAGAAGAAGAGAGTGATAAAGTAAAAGAAGACCATGAGGAGATGGAAGATGAAGAAGTTAATGAAACTGAGGGTGAAGAGGAAGAGGAAGGCGAAGAAGAGGAAGTAAAAGGTAATAAGGGTAAAGAAGTAAAGGAAATAAGGAAGGAAGGAAAGGTAGTTGTGAAATCATCTGATGTAGTGAAATCAAAGAAGAGCAGAGAATCTGATAAAAGGATAAAAGAAGAAGATGAAGAGGAATCAGAACTCCAGAAAGAAGAGGAAGCAACAAAAGAAAAAGTACAGAAAGAGGAAAAACTGAACGAACAAGAGAAAGAAGAAGAACCTGAGGAGGAAGATGAAGATGAACAGGAATCAGAGTATGAGGAGACAACAGATAAAACAAAAAATGTGAGAGAAGAAAGAGAGGAAGAAAACAAATACAATGAAGAATTAGAGGAAGAAGAGGAAGAGGAAGAACACTTGGAAGGGGAAGCAGGTAACAATGAAAAAGAACAGAAAGACACTGAAGAGGAAGATGAGGAGGAAGAAGAGGAGGAAGAGGAAGAAGAAAATGAGGAGGAAGAAGAAGGAGAAGATGATGAGGAGGACGAGGAGGAAGAAGACGAAGAAGAGGAGGAGGAAGAAGAAGAGGAAGAGGAAGTGAATCAAAAGAAAGGACTAAAAGCAAAGACTAAAGCAGCACCTCCAGCCAAAGCATCAGTTAGACAAAGAAGCAGGAGAGAAAAGCAGAATCCTCTGGTGAAGAAGAGATCAGCTCATCACTCTCAGGACACTCAGTTCTGGAACAACGTCTTACCCCAATATCTGGACCTCAAATGACATTTTTACTGATAAAATAAACGTTTCAGGAATAATTTGCCAATGAAAACCAGTGTAATGTGGATTAAAATCTAAAACACAGGTCTTTAGCTCTTACTTTAACCCTGTCAGGCACTCACAGAGAAGAACATCTTCCAAAATATGAGATAAAGTTCAATAATAGCGATACATTGCATCAAACCATTACAGTAAATGACATTTTTTTTCATTTTTGCAACAGGATCAATGTCATTTATGAAGTGGTTTCTGAAGTGGTGTTAACTATGAAATTATTTAGCAGGATGGAAAGTTTTTCTTGACCACCACAATGTCTCAAAGGGTTAAAATACGTTTAGGGGCTGCTAAGATTTTCCACAGATATATTTCTTTTGCCTGTGAATCATTACAGTTCTGGGAACTGTGCATCATATTGAGAAAACACAGTAAGGAACAGTATAGACTACAGGAACCTTCAAATGAAATGAGCTTCCTCTGAGAAATGCTGAAGAGTCAAGGTCTTCAAGATGACATAAAGCTCTGGAAAAAATGAAGAGAGCACTTGAGTTTCTGATGAACAATGAACATTGTTGTATTATTCTATAAATTACGGACATAAAAATTTTGTCATTTAGAGCATTTATCTTTGCAGAAAATAATGCAAAGAAGACAAGTTCATATTCGGTTTAAACGCAATTTTAATGCATCTTGGCATCATGTTCTTCTCCTCCACCAGTCTTACACACTGCTTTTGGCTAACTTTATGCTGCTTCACTCCTGGTGCAAAAATTAAAACAAGTGCAGCTTGTTTGATGATTTGTGATCACCCATCTCCTTCTTCATTACATTCCAGAGGGTTTTAATTTGGTAAAATCAAAGTTGTCTAGTGTATGGTTAACATAATCAGCTAGGTTAAAATTATCATAATTTTGTTTTAATTTTATGCACAATACATCAAAAACATAATAAAGACAAAAAGAAAGGATTGTACTAGGCATTTTCCTATTGTGTTTAAATTAATTACATTTTAAGTTAATACACAAAAATATGAAGGAAAGGAAATGAGAGGGGGGAAAAGGTAGGGAATAAAAATAATGAGAGTAAAAAAAAAGGCAACAACGTCGATAGGTAGCTTTAAGTTATTACTGATCCTTGTGAAAGAAAGTGGTCTTTAGTGTGCTAAAGCTTCCTCCTGCCCCGCCCCTAAACCCATACATCACCCAGTGCCCCTCCCTAACTACCTCCACTTTTTAAAATGTGAGCCGAGGGTGGAGTCAACTAATTTAACTAGTGAAATCTGGGGTACAGCTTGTATTACTTGTGTGATTTTGAGCTGAACGGTTTGGCAAACTTTTCTTCATATCTACTGGCTGGTCTGAGCTGGGCTCTCGTGTTTCTGAGGAAGAGGAGGAGGAGGAGGGCGGGCTCTGCTGGAGCAGGAATGCGCCCTGGGGTCTCCCTCACTCCGGCAGCTCTGTGTGAGATGGACCGCTGGTTCTGTGTGTGTGTTCTGCTGCTCGGGCTGCAGCTCGGATCTTCTCGCGCTTACGACGGTAAGTCCAGTCCGCCGGTTCCTGCACTTTAATCCGGGTTTAGAACCTTTAGTTTAGACCCGAATCCGGATCAGAGTCTTATAGAGTTCACACACAGACCCATAGAAAGAGAGAAAGAGAGAAGCTCGTTTAAAGAGGTGTTACACTGAGAGATACAGACAGATACAAATGGATACTCTTCTCTGAGCTCAGGGCTTTTATTATATGTATATATTGTTTGAGTGTGTGTACACGTGGCCAGTTTTGGGGGCTGGAGGGGAAGAGGGGGGGTTTACACTGCACCCCTGTTCAACCACAGCTAATATCAGGAAGTGGAAAAAGGTTTTTTATTTTTTTTCTAATTGCTAAATATTTTTTTCACAGTGTTTTACAGCTTTTATTTTATTTTATGTATTAATTCTAACAAATTTTTATTTAGTTTAATTTTATTTTAGCTTGGAAATATTTAATTTACTTGTTTTACAGCTATGCAAAGCCTGCAAAGTAACCAGCCAATACCAAAAAGCAGAGCATGTGTTTTAACAGAGCATAACATAACATCTTGGAATCAAATACATCTTGGAATTTTTGCACAAAAAAAAAACATAAAACATACTTGCTCTTTATACATTAACAAAACAAACAAACTAACAAAAAATTTAAGACACAAACAGGGCTGTATTTGATTAGAAATAAGTATATTTTTATTCATTTCCAAAAACACCATAATGACAGCACATCTCATTCATTAACCAGCTTCTTAATAAATTTAGTAACTCTAGGAAGTGAAAAAAATACACTGTACACATTCATCATTCAGCTGTTCTGTGAATAATTCCCCTGTTCACTGTACTACACTCTAAATACTGCAGGACTAAACCCAGCAGCCAACAGAGCACAGCTATATAGATCCAGAGGTGGGATGTGAAACTGAATATCAACACCTTCCTAAAATAGTCCTAAAATCATTTTTAACTCAAGTTTTTTCTGGTAATACAAAAAAAAAATAAAACTTGAAGTACATTTGAGCAGTACAAACAACCAGAGACGTTAATCCTATTTCATTAAAATTTAAATTAAAAGAAAACAATTATTAAAAACTTAACATTTTACCAGCCACAAATTGTAGTGCATTTCTAGCTTGCGTTTTGACTTTTTCCTGAATAATAAAATCCAA
This sequence comes from Astyanax mexicanus, assembly GCF_023375975.1. Lineage (NCBI taxonomy): Eukaryota > Metazoa > Chordata > Actinopteri > Characiformes > Acestrorhamphidae > Astyanax > Astyanax mexicanus. Next base: position 2,063,677 of record NC_064418.1, on the reverse strand, counting down.
CACTAAGGGTGTTTTCACACAAGCACTATTTGAACCGGTTAAAACAGACTCTGGTTCATTTGTACTCTGGTTCATTAGTGTGGTTCGATTAATTAGGTGTGAAAACAGTAATCGCACTTGGTGCAAATCAAAACAACCGGACCAAGATCCAACCCAGTTATCAAATATATTCCTTTTATTTGAGCTAAACTGCTGATAAGGTTCAATCAAGGTTAAATCTGATTTATTAGCCAGATAACACTAATTACCACAGCTATGAACAAATGCTATCTCTGCTGCTCCATGCTGTTTACACATTGAGTACGGTATGTGCAGCGCTCACTGCTCATAGCCATTAAAACACCCTGTGCTTCTGCATTCTGTGTTAAATCAGCTTGTTTTTGATGGTTATGTTGGTCATTCTGGTTGACCGGCTTGGTCTTGTTGGTTATGCTGCTCAGTCAGCATTGGGTACACACATATAATTTCTTTCAAAATGCCAGATTTACTGATGTGGACTTATTACAAACTCTTAAACTAAAGCATATTTGAGTTTTTGTGATTTTTTTGGTGCAGGGACAGAGTTAAATTCTATGATGGTTTCTCTGAGGAACCATTGTTTTCTCAATTGAAGTTGACCATACATATAATTTGCGTTTTTTTACTAAATATTCGTTTGCTTTATGCTTTTGATGTCTGATTTATTTATTCAATTATTTTGTTTGTAAAAATTTTAATCCACAGTTAACAAGGAATTGTATGAGGCTCTAATTTTCAGTAATCTCGATATCAGCTTGCTGATAAATGCTATTTGTTATTTCTGCAGTTATTCCTGCACCTTCAACAGTAGCAGGCTTTTTTTATTTGTTTGAGAACCACACAGATTGGTTCATGTGCTGAAAATGATACTCGTGTTATGCTGTGTGCACAATCACGGTCAACATTTTCTGTTTTTGTTGTTATTGTAGGTTTGCTGTAAATGTACTGCGGTTACTTTGGGTAACCACCAACTTTTAGTCTCTACTTAACATATGTGTACAGTGGTTTTTAGACAAAACCAACACACATATAAAAGCGTTTTAAAATCATTGTAAATTATAATTTTACGGCATGTTGCAGCATGTAGTTTTACAGGCTACTATTATACATGTGAAACCACTCAGGATCTTTTTTTGCAAGCTCCTACAACAGCCATACAGACACAGCTTTGCAGAAAAAGTACTTGTTCTTACATCACGTTCTGTTCTAATTTTTTAACTAAACCCAGAAAATATTACCAGTACATTTGTTAGAGAATATTAGTATTTTTCTTTTTAAAAATATAAAACACAAAAAGTTTCTCACTGTTACCAACAGGCCTCGATTGCTTGCTTGAAATGGCCATGCTCTTTTTTTATAGTAGTGCATTTACATAAGTCTAGTAACATTTACAGTTTAGATGGCTAAAATCCTCTCTTCACACTAATACAAAAGTAATGATAAATGATTTCTCTCCAGAATTTACTTCTATAAATGGTTTCTTACACCTCTTACTCTTAATATTTACACTTACTCAAGATTTACACTTGGACAGGACTTTGGGCCACTCTACTGTCCTCCGATGTTAACAGGCAGATGATGTAAACAGTTGGAAATGGGTGCAGATTTAGTTGGAAGCTCTAATATGAAGGGCTTGAGAGCAGACTGAAAGTTTCTGCATGCTTATGCTTTGGAGTACAAGTGACCTATTTTTATTTCTGAGACGATTGTGAGGTATTAGTGAGCCTAATCTGTTTATACCCTGTTGAAAAATCCAGCTCAAGACCAGCTTTTTCTGCTAGTTGGTTGGTTGATTTGTCTAAAGCTAATCATGCACTAGACGACTTCGAAAAGACTCTTGAATAAAATACTTTTAATAGATAAGTTAGGCTACGTTCACATTACCAGGCTAAAGTGACTTAATCAGATTTTTTGCTTAATGTGGCTCAGATCTGCTTTTTTCATTGCAGTGTGAATGTGCCAAATGCGACGTGAACGGTCAAATCATGCAGAACTCATACATCTTTTTGCTTTTATACGTTAGCATTAGCGCTATGTGCTTCTCTCTCGTACCTACACTCTATCTTTTGTTGCAGCTGTGCAGCTATAGCTGCTAAAAAAAAAACAGCAAAAGCAAACCACCTGGCCTTTTTTCACCTCCTGGAGCTGAGCATGAACTTCAGAGCAGCTGTTTACTCTCCACTCCAGCAAAAGATGCTCCACATATGAGCTGCTAACTCATCCATTTCCCTTTATAAAGCTACGAGTCTCTCCTCTTTCTAATATGAGGGTTTTTGTTGTTGGTGAAGAAGGAGACGTTTATACAGGTATCAATGTGCAGGATTTTAGCAAAGCTCACAGCAATGCTCCAAAATAAAAAAGGTAAAAAAACAGCAAGACCAGGTGTCCCAATATTTTTGTCCAGAGCGTACGTGAACGTACTCGCGTGTGCTGCTATAAGCCAATATGCATATTATGGATCTCATACAGGTTGCAACAAGAACACCACCTGTTTTAAGAGTCAGAGTCAGATTTACACTGACAGCACAAACACAACCTGTTGAGTCCTGGCTTTTAAGTGTGTGTGTGTGTGTGTGTGTGTGTGTGTGTGTGTGTGTGTGTATTTTACTAAAAGCAAAGGAAATGTACATGCAAAGGCCAGCTTGGATCGGTCCTGTTTCTGCTGTCTTCTCCAATAGTTTCCACCATATAAAATGTTTTCACACCAGCACTATTTGGTCTGAATCGGAATCAGTTTCTCTGATTTTGCTATTTATAGGTTTATGTTTGAGTTAAATTAACATTGTTTTTTTAATTCTATAAACTACAGACAACATTTCTCCCAAATTACAAATAAAAATATTGTCATTTAGAGCATTTATTTACAAAACATTAGAAATGTCTGAAATAACAAAAAAAGATGCAGAGCTTTCAGACCTCAAATAATGCAAAGAAAACAAGTTCATATTCATAAAGTTTTAAGAGCTCAGAAATAATCAATATTTGGTGGAATAACCCTGTTTTTTAATCATGTTCTCCTCCACCAGTCTAACACACTGCTTTTGGATAACTTTATGCTGCTTTACTCCTGGTCCAAAAATTCAAGCAGTTCAGTTTGGTGGTTTGATGGTTTGTGATCATCCATCTTCCTCTTGATTATATTCCAGAGGTTTTCAATCTGGTAAAATCAAGAAAAAACATCATCATTAAGTAGGCCTTTCACAATAATTACGTTATCGACTTATCAAATGGACACTACCTCAATAATATTTGATAATCGTGATATCGTCAATTGTGTTTATTTGTATGTTTGTTCAATATATATATATATATATATATATATATATATATATATATATATATATATATATATATATATATATATATATATATATTAGCCAGCCATGCTGTAAAAAAAACTTCAATAACTGCAACTCCATACACACAGTGTTGACTGCAGCAGGTAAAGAAAAGAGTATACATTTCCCAAACTATGATTATTTAAAAATGTGTTGTATTTAAAAAAGGTTAAAAATGCTTTGTTATGCTATACTATTATCATTAAATCAGTGACATTTAAATTTAAATTGTCTTGAAATTACAATAATATCGTATCTCACAATCATTTCTGAGATGATATATCGTCCGGAGAAAAATACTATCGTGACAGGCCTATTATTAAGTGGTCTCTTATTTTTCATTTTGTAATGTATTTCAGTATTGTATGGCTGACAGAAAGCTTTGGGACGTTTCTTGTGAAAAAAGTTAGTCTGGAGCTCGCTCTGATGAAACAGCAAAGCAAGTGTTTTATGCGCTTTATATGTTTGTCTAACAACAAGCTTTAGAAATGTTTGTTAGTGTGATGGACCCAATTCAAATCACAGTGCTTTTTTATGCTAAAATAAATGCAGTAGAAAACACACACACAAACATTTCACTACTGCTGAGTCCAACACAGTCTGCTGTGAGTGGAAAACACATGTATAAAACACAGAGAGAGAGTTTTTCAGTTTTCTGCTGAGCTTGACAAAATGGAACATAGGAAAACTCTTCTGCCAAGAGAACCATGGAACACACTTAAGCATGTACAGTACTGTAAACTATCATTAGGGGATTTGTTTTCACATACCACATGTGGAAATGTGGTAGCAGAAGTAGGGCAAGGAGTAAAATAATAATATTAAAAAATATATATAATAATAATATTACGCAACATAATAATTATGTTGCGTAATATTACAATATTAAACTTTTAGCTATAAGGAACAGCTAAACACCGTAAGCTTTAATGAGGCCACGATTAAATCATTAAATTATAGCCTAGTCTAGCCTGCACTGTGACACAAATACAATAACTATTTTATTTAGATTAGATTGATCCAGATATATAGATTTAGGTTGTTTTCACACCTGTAGCTGTGAAAGTTTATATGGTCCGGATCAGTTGATCAGTTTGTTTATTTAGAGCGTTTCTCCCTCTGTTTGGTTTTGTTCGGTTTCACACAGGTATAAACCTAAATGCTAATGCTGCTCCAGCAGTGCTAGCTGGGGTTAGCAGCAGGCTACAGGCTGATAATACGCATCTCTGAACAGCGAAAGAGCCAATGCTAATACTGCCCCAGCCTTAGTGCTGGGGAAACTTTACTAAATCTCCTGTATAACTCTGTACTTCAGCAGAGTGTCTTTACTGCTCCTTAATACCTGACTAATAGAATTTATACATAAGAAGCACCGGATTATAATGTGCACTGTCAATTTTTGGGAAAATTAAAGGATTTTAAGTGCACCTTATAGTGCAAAAAATACAGTTCCATCCCGTTAACTGTAATCATCCTTTAAAAACACATGCTGAAATGAAAGACTTTCATATATAATCCATAAAATTTGACGAGTGCTTATTTAATCCATGATTAATTACTGGCTCACAGTTCAAGGGAAGGGAAATTTTTGCCCTAAGCGATACAGGTCTGCTCAGAGATTACACTGTGGTGATGCCAATAATGTGCAGATGTTTAAGACAAGAAGCCTCAGGGTCAAACATTTATAAGCTGTGTGTGAGAGAAAGAGAGAAAGAAAGAGGGAGAAAGAGAGAGAGGGGTGGAAAACTGGGACAGACTCAATATATCAACTGCAATGTACAGGTAATGTAAACAGGAAAAGATATATCATATATTGTATTATTTCAGTTTTCTAATGATTATCTTTTCCATAATCCTCCCTTGCTGGTCTTCAAATTAACAAGAAAATTGCATAACTTCCCATGTTCTAGTGATTTCCCTGCAGAAACTAATCTCTTGTGCAGTGTAGGATACGATTTGTTTGAGTTTATAGGGTTTAGTTGGTATACAAGCATGATCTACCTGAGCAGGTAAAATACCTGCATGACCAACATGACCACACTGATCAACTACCATGAGCAGAAATACCAAGCTGGTTGCCCCTTTGTAAAAGAAAAGTGCATTTAAGTATTTTTTTAAGTTTACTTGGGGAAATAAACATGGAAAAGTGCATACGTTTAACATATTTTTTTTTATATGTGCTTAAATACATACTAAATGTACTATTTTGGAACAACTTATGGCAACTTAAGTAGGCTATATTTCAATTGTAATTAAGCTATATTGAAATACAACATAAAAGCACTAGTTTGTACTTTTTAAGTGGATTTTTACTATCTACTCAATGTAGATTTAAATATGTGTGTATTTTTTAAACATAATATTTAATACTCTTAACATATATTATAAATGTACTATTTTGCATATTAATGCACATATTGTATTTGCGTATTGCTTAAAAATACATTTTATGGAAATACATAGAGTATAATGTGTATTTTCATAAACTGTATTAAACTGAAAATGTACTTTTAGTATTTGACTGACATGTAATGTTTTTAAACGTATACTTCCTTTTTTACAAGGGGCAGCCTGACCATTATGACCAAGCATGACCAAAATGTAATTCTTTAATAATTGGTTAATCAGCTAGTTTACCAGCATATTATATGTTTTCTTACATGGACAACCAACCTGGATCCAGATAAACCAGATACCAGCAACAGTTGGTACTGATCTGGATTTTTCAGCAGGGATTAAAATATTATTTTTGGATAATCCGTGTATTTTTTTATGTGCTCCTGCCAGAACCACAACATATCAAAACAAATACTGAAAATAGTATTGAAATACTATGTGGTGCTGTGGTTCCATTGAGCATCATTTCCTGCAGGGGTCATTTTACTGTCCAATGTAAACTTATTTATGTTTAATTTCTTTAGTTTATTGTTGCTTCAAAGCCAACATTAGGAACTGCTGCAACTGAATCATCCTGAACTGATTAACTGATTAAATGCAGTATTTCAATGCTTTTCCCCTGATTATTAATCATTACTACAACTTCAAAACCGATCCTACAGTTGCAGTAATTCCTAATTGAGGCTTTTAAAGAAATTGTCCACACTGCTAGAATCAGAGATCCAGTTTCTGTGCTGATCTTTAGGATCTCTATGATTCTGTGGCAATTTTTACAGCTCCCGGCTCTCTACTGCTCCTCTGTTTTTCCAGGATCAGGATACTGGCCCTATACTGACGATGAGGACATACGATACACAGGTAAACACACAAAAACAACCCTATTCCCTGCTACTGCTTTAACTTGCTTTAATAAAGGAATAGGTTATTGTTGTTTTTTGTTTTTTAAAACATTTGTTTCCCAATTCTGGCCCTGGAATCTATCTCTGGCCTGCACATTTAGTGTTTTTCCTGCCCTAAAGGAGAACTCTGGTGTAAAATGGACTTTTGTTGTAGTAAAACATGATAAAGAGTACTTACCTTTGTTGAATAGCCCACCTCTGCCCTCCCGCAGCTTTCCGAGAGTCAGTAATTTTGTGCTTTTTGCCCAGCACTCTTCAGTGTGTGTTTACAAGCACGTGCCCAACCATGTGGATGAAGGCCATGCTGTTACCTCGTGTTTACTCCTGAAACCCCTCCCCCTCGTGCTTCTCAGGCAGCAGCAGCCTGTCACTCACACAGACACAGAGACAGCGCTGTGTATCTGCTTCTCTTGTCAAGAATCAAAACATTGCAACATGACGTCTTTGATTTAAGTGATTATTGCACATGCACACATCGTGATGATGATGCTTAAACGATATATCGTTAAGTCCTAGTTAATATTTAACGTTTTTTTTTATCACTAATCACTATCTGGCTCAGTTAGAACCGAAAGCAAGTAGCTGCTAAAAAAAGTACCCATTTATACTTTTAGATAAGTAAGAAATGTGTATAATGGAAAAACAACAGAGCAGAATCAGGTAGAGTATTGATCTTGCAGTGGAAAAGAGACATAAGTCACTCATTTGAAGCTTATTTTTCACTTTCAAGCTTTTTCTTCTTCATGCTCTGATTTTGTCCATGGTTTAAGTGTTTATGAATCTATGTTTTCTCGATGCAGACCTTTTGGTTGGTGTTTTTGGTTCTTTTTTCCATTTTAAATGGGTGTCATCTTTAGTGTATGTTTACGTGTATCTTTATTTTGTGCAGGTGTACCGTGGTGTGCTCCGGTTAAGGTAAAGCACGGGCAAGCGAGGTGCCAGACACCACACAGGGAGCGCTATGAGAACGTCCTGGGAACCCGATGCAAGATCCAGTGCAAGAGAGGCTACGAGCTGCAGGGCAGCAGTGAGATTCTGTGTATGGCCACTAAACTGTGGTCGGGAAAATTTACCTGCAGAGGTCAGCCTCGCTCTAAGTGTAACCAATATACAGGGTTATGGAAAAGTATTTTTTTTCTGATTAACACATGCAAAGATAACATGAGATATACATTTAAAAATTAAGGGTAAAAACTATCTAAACCAATCTAGCCCTGTGTAAAATAGTATTTGCCCCTAAATCTAATAACTTGGTTGTTCCACTATTGGCAGCATAAACTGCAATTAAGCTTTGGTTATACCTGGCATTAAGTCTTTCTCATCTCTGTAGAGGAATTTTGGCTTCACTCTTCTTTACAGAATTGTTTTAATTCAGCCTTATTAAAGGGTTTTCAAGCATGAAAGGTCTATTTAAGGTCATGCTTTCACTAGGCCACTCCAAAACAACACACACACCCTATTTTCCCAAAGTCCTGGAGATCATCTGGATGTTTTTTTTTTTTTTGGGAAATGTGAGACAGGCCATTGTGTTTTTATTGGTCAGTAGTGGGTTTTGGAGGCCTTTTTCGCCTCTTCTTCAGTCTCTTTCTTTCTATTATTGAATGATTAACACTGACCTTAACTGAGAAAAGTGAGACTTACAGACTGGCATTTACTTCTTCACATTGGTTGGTTTGGATTGCTTTTGTCCCTTAATAAATAAAATCATCATTTAACATAATTTAAAAACTGCTTTTTTTGAGTATGATAAAAAAAAAAAGCTAAAATCTGTAAGGAGGCAAATACCTTTTACAAAGCACTGTATCATTAAAATGTATATTTATCAATATATATGTAAAAAAATAGTATGAATATACTATTAACATATCTGATTCTTAACATCTTATTACAAAAAAAAAGTAGAAATGGGAAATGAACAAAAGCAAGAAGGAGAAAATGGACTAAAATTTATATATTTTTATTTTTATCCCGTTTTTCCCCCAATTTACAAGGCCAATTACCCATCCCACTCATTAGGATTGTGCTGATTCACATCACTCTAGTGAGGAGTGATGAGGGGAAAGCGCGCCATCAACTGTACCCACCCAGAGAGAGCAAGAACAACTGTGCTCTCTCGGGTCTCCGGCAGCTGATGGCAAGCTGCATGACTGGGATTCGAACCAGCGCTTTCCATAACATAGTGGCAGCGCCTTAGTCTGCTGGACCACTCTGAGCCATAAAATGGATTTTTGACTAAACTACATTTATTGACATCGATGCCACAGATTATATTTATAGTAAATAAATGATGTGAACTTTTTTGGAAATTTCTGAGCTTATATGTTTGCATTTTGTTTGCAGAGATCCGCTGTCCCAAACTGCCGATGCCATCAAACGGTGGATATAAGTGTACAGACGGCTCTTACTACAACTCCCGCTGCCAGTTCTTCTGCTCACCGGGTTACACTCTGCGTGGAGATCGCAGTGCCACTTGTCAATACAGCAAGACTTGGAGCGGCGGGCGGAGTACATGTCTTGGTAAGTGAGACCGTCATTTCACCCAGAGTACGCATTATATTTATTTTACATACACTTTCCTTTAAAGGGGACATGAAACACTTCAAGTATTTCGCTTAATTCACAAGATGTATTTTCACTCTAACAGATTTTATAAGTTTAACAGTTGTCAGTGAAGCGGAATTAAAATAATAAGCAATCTAAATGTCATTTTTTTAAGTAAGGGCAGCGCCATCTTGTCCCAGCGCTGAAAGTGACGTCACGAGGTTGGTTCTCGCACGCCTCACTACTATAATCTATGAGAATACCGTAATTTAGCTCCTCAATAAATAATAAAATCCAAACCAAAACTCAATGCAGAGCGGGGGGGCACTTTTGTATTGCCCCTGTGTGTAGTAATACTGGGAGTAGTGAATTTTAATAGCGTGAGGAATGAGAAATATTCACTTTCACTTTCATACCTTCAGCGGGGCTCAGCGCTGAAGCGTGAGAATCCTCCAGTTAGCTGCAACGCTAGGGGTTAGTGGCGAGCACTTTCTAGACCAGGACTATGTGAAGGAGAGGGGTTTGAGTCAGGAGCATTAGCGCCGGATAAATAAGCTGAAGTCCGAGGCTTTTTTCCTCCGTTTTTTATTTTTCCTCTGATCAGCTGGAATGTACAGACCGTCCGACTGATGGTAACGTTACTATGAGAGCAGCAGCTGTGAGCCGCACCAGCCAAACAACACGCCCACCCAGCAGAGCAGCGAGAGGTACCGTTACCGAAAATCTAGATAAAATGACAATTTAAAGATAACATAGCTAGCGTTAGCTACTTAGCTAGCTATCTTATTCTAGCTAGCCAACGCTAGCTAACTAGCTAACACTAACCAGATGAAGCTAAGTACCCTGTAAGCATTCTAACTTCTAAACTGAACGGTTTATCAACCAAACAGCGCCTGGATGTTTCAATATCCACTTAAATCATGTTCGTTTCATTCAGTCTTAATGAACTCTGGAATTTGCATGTTAAATAGCTAAATGTATATAAAATAGCTGGTTAACTGGATGGTAACTAGTACCTGCTGTGGACGCGCTGCAGGGTTCTGCACGGCTCCACGTAGAGAGAGAATAAACACTCCCAAAACCCCTTGCTCTCAGAAAAGCATCTGAAAAGTTCTGCTCAGGTTTATACAGGAAAGATCTCTGAGCAAATGCTCCATGTTAGCCTAGTTCAGCTTCGTCTTCATCCATAATCTCCACAAACAATACGCTCTTTTCCTCTAGCTATATGCCTGGGATCTTAAACCAACCAACCTCGTGACGTCACCAGTGCTGCACGGGCAACATGGCGGCGCCCTAGCTCAAACGTAACAAACATAAATATATTATAATTTAGTGTGTAAACATTTTATATAAAAAAATCCCCCCCAAATAAATTCCATTATATTTAATACTTTAGAAAACTTGTACAAACTGAAATGTTTCATGTCCCCTTTAAAATGAATGAATTCAAGCTATTTTAGATTTATCTTTTATTTTTAAAAGTTATACCGGGGTGTCTCTCTCTCCAAAACCAAACTAGTTTAAAAATAAAAAATGTAATTATTTAAATTAATTAGCTTTCTTTGCACCCAAAGATCGCATTAATAAGGACATATTTTTGTATTTGTTACAGACGTAGATCCTCCAACTATTAAGTGTCCAAGTGTGAAGGAGAAAACTGCAGAACCTGGAAAACTAACAGCAAAAGTGACCTGGGATACACCAGAGGGCAAAGATACAGCGGATGGCATACTCACCGAGTCAGTATCTCTCTCTCTCACACACACACACACACACACACACACACACACACACACACACACACACACACACACACACACAAAAATAAATGCTAAAGATATAATAGTTTAATCCTAATTACTTAGAAAAACTAGAAACAAAGATTAACCAACACGAAAAACCAACAGATCTGACAAGACCCCAAAGCATACAAAAATACAAAAGACTCATCAAGAAACACTGAAACAAAGGTGCTTATAAACACAATGAGGGTGAGGAACACCTGGGATGGGTAACAAGGGGCGGGGTAACAAACAAGAGAGGTGGGGCCAATATCAGATGTAAAGTAAATTTCCTACTCAAACTACAAACCCAAAGCAACAGCGTCACATGTATCATTGTACAATTACATGTATATTGCTGTGTTTATAAGAGTATTGTATGTATCCTGTGTGCTATTATTGTTTGTGTTTTATTATTATGTTTACAGTGTGGATCTAAAGGGGAAGCCTCCAGGCACACACTTTCCAGAAGGAAACCATAAACAGTCTTACACTGTTTATGACCGGGCCGGAAATAAAGCTTCCTGTAGATTCAACGTCAGAGTGATAGGTAAATACCAAGAAGGGTGAACAAAAAAGTGAACAAAACTGTAATTCTTAAAAAAGTCAAACGAGCGTTGAATGTTAATCTACACAAATTTTTCTCTTGAAAACTGTTTATTTGGATGAGTAAAGTGCTTCAGTGTATTTACTGTAAGTTTAGATTTCCAGATTTCTACTAAGGCTGGGTGCAGCAGCATTAGCATTAGCAGCTAACCCCTAAAAGGACGCTAATGCCACCCGACAGTGCAACACTGAGGAGCCCTGAGTGTTTTGGTAACCCAGGGCAATATTAGCTAGCAGTTTGTGCCATGTAGCTTGTTTTAACACTGTAAACACGCAGACTACAGTCCAATAAACTCACCTCTGAACGGTGAAAGAGCTATTAGTGGCTAATGCTAAAACTGCTCCAGACTTGGTGCTGGAGAAACTTTACTGAAACTCCTGTATAACTCTGTACTACAGTGTAGTGGCTTCACTGCTCCTTAATACCTGACTGGTAGAATTCATACATAAGGAGCACCGGATTATAAGATGCACCGTCGATTGTTGGGAAAATTAAAGGATTTTAAGTGCACCTTACAGTGCCAAAAATACAGCAATTGCACCAAATTATAAAGTGCAGACATGAAAATGTTCTAAATTAAGTTTTAATATATGCATTTGATATCAGGATGAGGGATATTTTTGTCTTCTATTTCGTTTGTATAAGTTGTTAAGATTTGTGGTAGTTAAAATACTGTAAAATATTTATAAACACATTTACATTTATTTAAAATGTTGTATATTTTGATGGATATGTAATAAAAAATTGCACAGTGCATTTCCTCAAACCTCAGGGTGTGTGTGTGTTCCAGTACGCCGCTGCACCCCACTCTCAGTCCCTGAAAACGGCTGGATGAAGTGTGACGCTGCTGGTGATAACTATGGTGCTACGTGTCAGTTCCGCTGTCTGGGAGGTCACGAGCTGAGGGGCAGTGCTGCTCGAGTTTGCCAGTTTAATATGGAATGGTCTGGTATTGAGACGAGCTGTGCACGTACGTACTCATTAACATAAAAACACCGATGTGAAAAATCATTACTCACATAAACCTGTAATCCTTCACACCACATCAGACACCTTCACAACTTTATTATATTAATGCATTAAGTGCTTTACTGAACTTATTAAGATTAAATCAGACTAAAAGCAGTTCTAATCAGCGCATTAGTTCTAATCGAGATCATTAGTAAAATTCCTGTCTTTTCTGTTTCTGTTCTCTACAGCTCTGAATATTAATGTGGGAGTAAGATCTGCAGCTGCATTACTGGATCAGTTTTATGAGAAACGGCGCCTCCTGATAATCTCCGCCCCCACAGCCGCCAATCATTACTACAGATTTCAGATGACTAATTTACAGGTAATTGCACATGAAACATCCATCATTAAATATGTAGGAATTAATAATAATAATAATAATAATAATGATGTGGGATGATATTTCAGAAATTCTCTTTTCTTATACAAAAAGAGATTCTTTGATTAGCTTCATGGATTAATAGGGAATTTCACCCATTCCAGCAAATTGGGTTAAAAATGACTTAAAAATGTAAATTTAACATAAACTGATTGATCATATCAGTGTGTACTAGATAAGAAAATGATACTTAACTCTCTTTTTATCATACTGTAGAGCAGCTGTAAGTGACTGTAAGTGTGTGTTAACTCACAATAATAGAGAGAATCAGCTATATGTATAAAAAATGCAAATTAGGCAAAAAGATGAGCTAAGTGTGTCACATCATGGCCTTGCTAATCACAGATCTTGTACTGCCAGTAAATGTACAGAATATGCTCTTACCTATAGTGGATTTAGTTTACTTTACTCTTTTGTTCTATATCTTTTCTACTTTTCATTATAATTCCACTGTTATATTATACAAGTGCATCTTAAAAAAATTGGTTATTTATTGTATATAAATATATAATTGTATATAATAAATGGAATGGCTTGCGACTGTAAGCATTTCTGACTCTAAGCTTCTCTATAACAGAGCTTTTCATATCAAACCATCATTCTCTTTACCGTGGGCTGTGGGTCAGATCAGTATACGGGGTCAGTTTGCTAAAAAAAAAAATCATTGACTTGAGTCTGAATCATTGACTCGCTACACATCTAAATGGCTTATATGTTAACTGTGTACGTGTGTGTGTGTGTGTGTGTGTGTGTGTGTGTTTCAGCATGCACAGTGTGGTCTGGACCTAAGACACGTGACTGTGATTGAGATCGTGGGGACGTATCCATCTCAGATCGGACGCATCAGACACCGACTCATTCCTCCAGGACTGGCCCTACAACTCAGGTACTCAATGACACACAACGTCTCAACACCGTGTGACCAGCAGATGAAATGTCTCTCTAAACCATCACTGATTGGTGGAAACTTCACACTAGACCTCGAGCAGTTTGGACTGTGTGTCTCTCCACTCTTCCTCCAGACTCTGATCCCTTGATTTACTTTAAATGAAATGTAAAATTTACTGATGATCAGTGATGGTTTGGAGAGACATGTCTGTCATCTGCTGGTGTTGATCCACTGTGTTTTATTATCAAGTCTAAAGTCAGTGCAGTTTTGTTTTCCCACAAAATCTTACAGAACTTCATGCTTCCCTCTGCTACTGACAACTGCTACACTTTTATACAGATACAGATTTCATTTTCCAACAAAAGTACCACTTGGTCTTATATAATATTTAAATTTTCTGAGACACTTATTTTTTTTTTATTGGCTGTAAGCCATAATCATCAATCATCAAAGTTTTTGATTTTACCAAACTGAAAACCTCTGGAATATAATCAAGAGGAAGATGGATGATCACAAACCATCAAACCACCAAACTGAACTGCTTGAATTTTTGCACCAGGAGTAAAGCAGCATAAAGTTATCCAAAAGCAGCGTGTAAGACTGGTGGAGGAGAACATGATGCCAAGATGCATGACAACTGTGATTAAAAAAAGAGGGTTATACCAACAAATATTTATTTCTGAACTCAATATTTTTATTTGAAATTTGGGAGAAATGTTGTCTGTACTTTATAGAATAAAACAACAATGTTTATTTTACTCAAACATAAACCTATAAATAGCAAAATCAGAGAAACTGCCTTAAAAGTCCTGAATGGAGGTGTAGGTTGAGGTATAGTGAGATATAATGCTGTGAGGAGTGTTTGTTGTCACAAATTCTAATGAAACATTGCTTGTTTATGGGAACAATTTACTTTGCTTCTTTTGTCTTCAGTGCCTTTAATAATTCACCATGCCCCAAAGCATTATTTAAGTTATATTAAACTGCTTTCATGAACAGGACAGTAAGCTCAGTGTTCCTCAGAGCTTTTCCAGTTACAGACTGTTCAGTATCTGCTGTAATACTGACTGGTATATTATGTGTGTGTGTGTTTTTAACAGATTGCTGCTGCAGCTGTCCCAGAATTCATTTAACCTGTTGCTGTTGGATAAGCAGGGAGTGGACAAGCATCGTTACACTTATCCAATCACATCAGCCGAAATTTTCAGCCTTATTGATGTGTTTCCCTTACGCACTGAAGAAGCCATCCTTCAGAAAGAAGCAGGACACAGCTGCTAGAGACACACACACACACCAACACACACACCAATATATACACCAACACACTCCAACACACACCTCCATACACCCCCATCCTTCATCTGTTCCTACTTGGATTAAAGCTAACCAAACCATAGAGAGAGAGAGAGACAGGATTCAGCTGCTTCACACACACACACACACACACACACACACACACACACACACACACACACACACACACACACACACACACCAGATTATTTTGTATTTGTCTTTTTTTTTTTTTTTTTTAGTCATATTTAATCTGTCAGAATGGATCGACAATCAAATCTTAATTGGTTTATTTGGGTCTTTATTAAAAAAAAAAATCTCAAATACTATGTGTACTTTATGTGATGTTACTGAACCTTTATATGAATTTTATATTAATGGTTATGGTAAACAAATGTACAGCCAGAATATTTTGAATTAATTATATTGAAAGGCAACACATTTTATTATGAATATGTTTTTTTTAAGTCATCTATAGTCATGTGTATATGCACTAATTTATACTGCTATAAACACACTGACCTGATTTCTTTTATGTCAGTGAAGTACAACCTAATAAAATGCACTTTCAACATTATAATCGTGACATTATGCGTCTATTTATTGCACGTAAAGTTCCCTGGAGTGTGCTGCTGGAATCGTAGGTCTCTCAAGAGGCTTTGATGCTTATATAATTGATCAGTTCACAGAAATACGTACAATAGAACAATAGATAGATGATCATGATGACATCAGGCTTTTAGTGATTTAGCAGAAATGTCTATTTTTCTAGGGCAAAAAAAGGTAAAAATATAAAAAACAACTGACATATTATTCCCATCATATTATCATTAGTGGAAAACAACAAAAATAGATTGTATCTATCAATATATAATATAGAAATATTACGATTTTTGATTGAGAGCTACACCATACAATTAAGTGAATGAATTTTGTGCCAAAATCAAACAAACAAAACAAAAAGGAATTAAAAGGAAAATGTATGTGTTGCAAATTCAAAAGGGAAAAAGAATATAGCAAAAATATATATTTAAAATATAATTGGTTACCTTAAGACTCAAGGGAAACACCTTTTTGAAGCCCCACCCACCTGTAAAATCTGAATTGCCAAAATTTAGAAGCAAAAGAGATTTTTCACTTGTTCCAAGTTTTTATCAGCAAAATCCACAGAAAATCCACAAAAACACACAAATAAAAGCAAAGACTGGCAAAATCCAAACTGAAATAATTTCCAAAATAACTGTAATTAATAATATGGTAATCAAGTATAGAATTTAGTATTCTAGAATTTCCCCTCGGGGATCAATAAAGTATCTATCTATCTATCTACCTATCTATCTACCTATCTATCTATCTATCTATCTATCTATCTATCTATCTATATTTAAACATATTTTTGTCTCTTTTGAATTTGAAACTCACACTTTTTCCTTGTGATTGTTTCAATTTTGATTGCGGATTTTATTTTTGTGCGTAACACTTTTGACACAAAATTCACTCCATAAATATTGCACAAAATTAAAATGTATTTATTTATTAATTTATTCTAGATTCTATTCCAGCTATACACATGACAATTTACATTATTTGGAATCTCTGGCTTCACGAGTCACATAAAGCAGGCCGTGATCCCCGTATGAGTCGTAGCTGCTAAACGCTGTATTCTCGAGCCAGTCAGGCTCGTAGGTGGTGGTACTGTACACAAAAGCCTCGGTAGTGCTTCCCAATTCAGGCCTTTCCTCTCCACCTTCACCACACTGCTGCTCCACCTTCAGCAGGACACGTGTTCTCTGGTACATGTGTGGACAGCTCTCAAACCAGTCCAAGAACTTCAGCATCTTTTCATCCACGCTGTAGATTTCTCCGTGGACATGCTGTCCTTTCCCAGGGATGTTCAGGAGGAAGGGGACGTTGTATTTTCCTGCTATGATCAGAGGGTATTTCTCTACAGTACTCGCACTGCAGAGGAACTCAGATTTACCATTAGAGACGTCCAGCATCCTGTCGTGGTTGGGCTGGCCTTTTTTCAGAGTTCCGTACACAAAAACATGCGTCATCTGAACCACAGAGGGACAGCTAAAAAAATAACACAAGAAAAACACATTATAGATCAGACCAGCAGCAAAAGCAAGATGAATTTGTATTATTATTAAGAAAGATATCAAAGAATATCAAAATAATCTGCTTACCAACGTTTAGCTAATAATCTTCTAATATCAGACTGAAGTCCTGGAATACATAGTGAAAGGTCAGACCATAGACGGCATCTAAGACTCATATATATAGTTGCATATAATATTAACATTTAGTGAATTAACTGAGCTGTACAGCACTTTACTACACATATATAGAGATAACAGAAAGAATAATTATAGAACTATAAAATAAATAAAACGTTTCAGATGCATAGAAATGTGTGCTTAGAATAGCAGACTTTACCTGTACTGCAATCGATACAATCGATACAATGATCACTGACCACTTTTGGCAGTGTGGGCAGTGTGCCTCTGAAAGTCCTGCTGGAAAATGAAATCCTCATCTCCATAAAAGTTGTCAGTAGCAGAGAGAAACTGTAAGATATGAAGTGCTGTAAGATTTTGTGGGAAAACAAAACTGCACTGAATTTAGACTTGATAATAAAACACAGTGGATCAACACCAGCAGATGACAGACATGTCTTTCCAAACCATCACTGATTGGTGGAAACTTCACACTAGACTCTGGTCCCTTGATTTCTAAATGAAATGTAAAATGTACTGATGGTTTTGAAAGACATGTCATCTACTGGTGTTGATCCACTGTGTTTTATCAGGTCCAAAGTCAAAATCTTACAGCACTATATGCTTCCCTCTGCCGACAACTTTTATGGAGACGCGGATTTCATTTTCTAGCAGGACTTGACACACTGCCAGAAGTGCCAATTGGTGTTATATAATATTCTAATTTTCAGAGATACTGATTTTTGGCTTTTCATTAGCTGTAAGCCATAATAAATCATCAACAATAAAAGAAAATAAACGCATTTTCACGTTTTGAACTGAACTACTGAAATAAAGTAACTTTTCAATTATATTTATTTTTTTTAAAATACACTATTATATTAAATAAATGACTATTCAGTTTATTTTAAAAGCTCAACATCTTAAACAATCAATCAGACCACTATATTCTACTAAAATGAGCTATGTATTCTCCATGCACTGACATCTTTTGGCAAAAGCATATATTGAAAGATATATATATATATATATTGAAATCAGTCCATAACAAAGGTAATGTTCTATAAGGTATCAGACTCAGGAGAGGATTGAACTGAAATACGGCTGACTGTAGAACAGCACTGATCACAGAACACCTTCAGCATGGAGCTCAAAACAAACACATACCTCATAATTACTTTACCTGTTCTCCTGTTCACCTGTCCTTTAACTAAAATTTTAAATACACAAAACTTCTCACACTCACCCACTGACTCCCAGCTCAGCTTTCTGATCAATAGAGAAGAGACACTCTTACTCACACAGAAGATTATCATCAAAACTAATCGCCTACAGAACAATAATTTACAATACTTATAATTATGCTATTAAATCAATGGAAAATCTATGCAGGAAGCCTACAAAACCTCCTTTTCCTGAATGCACCTGTAACCCTGTGATGCGCGTCCGCCGGAAAGAGGTGTTGTGCCGAATCCAGCACCTCTGCCAGGAAATGCACCCCCTCTCAGAACACGCTGTGAAGCTGTGTGCTCGCTCCCGAGAGCAGGTTCATTTTCTGGCAGAGATGCTGGATTCGGCACAACACAAAACCGGCATGCCCTGCTCCGCGCATGCGCACACGGTGCACTGCGATTTATACAAGCGATATATTTATATATTAACCACAGTAAATAAATAATTATACAGAGGCCAGTGTTCACCAACAATTATTACTTATTAAATTATAACGTATTAAAAATACGCTGTAAATAATACACTTCTGTGCTAACCTTTAAGCCCTTAAATAATAACTATAACGCTATTTTTTAAGACGCAGCTACGATTATTAAAAAAAAATAGCGCAGCATGTTGGAAAAATGTTTTTTTTTTTTTTTTTTTTTTACCGTCAAAATGTAAAAACACCCAGTTTTAGTTTATTTTACGCCGCGTCATCTGCGATTTAAAGGTGATCAGCTCCACCTGTTGGGCAGTAAACTGGTAGGAAAAAGCAAAAAGAGATATATCAGATCTGTATAGGGAGAACTGCCCTCACTCACCCTTTGTGTTTTTATAAAGAAATTGTCTTTATATGTCCTCTCTTTAAAGAGAATTAAACAGAAAAATGCTGAAAAAGTTTTATTTTGGTTTTAACATTTTTTTTATATACTTGGTTAATAATATTTACTTGTCTGTGCTTGGTGCCACTATTATTATGTCAACATGTGAATTGTGCATATATATAGTTATTTAAAAAAATCAGTTATTTTGAAAATGATTTTAGTTTAGATTTTGCCAGTCTTTGCTTTTCATTTTTTCTTTGCATTTTATTTTTGCTTTCAAAAACGAGCAAAAATCTTTAGTAGCAAAATCCACAAAAACAAAAATAAAAGACTGACAAAATCTAAACTAAAATTATTTTTTAAATAACTACAAAGAACCTTTTTTCCTCCTTACAATTTGCAACATATACTTTTTCTTTTTGATTCTTCAATTTTTGATTGCAGATTTTTTTGGGGGGCTAAAACCTTTAATAATATTTACACTATTAGAACTTATTTTGTAATGCAAGTCATCAGATAGACCTGAGTAAACAGTTTTAGGTGAAGTGTAAATGTTAATCTCTTACAGAAATCCTCACAGGTACAGAAATAAATTCTCCAGAATCGAGTTTATACAGAATTTATTATTTCCAGTCTAGAGCTGAAGATGTTTATGAGTCTCATTGCTTATAGAAAACACATACATACTCTAAAATATACACAAACATACTTTAAACATGCTGTGAGTTTAACTGCTTTACAGTCAGGCAACAAAACACACATTGTTGTTTAACATACATTTAACATACAACAGTTATATTTTCCCTGCAGAAAGCCTTTTATACACAGTCCAGTCAGAACATTATGACCATGTTAAAGTCAGAGACTGAAGATCTGAATCTGTTGATGCACTGTTTTAGTTGGTCATCCTCTAGTTCTTCATCGGTGCCCACAGGACGCTGCCCACAGGACGCTGCCCACAGGACGCTGCACACAGGACGCTGCCCACAGGACGCTGCACACATAATGCTTTTCTACAAGATGCTGCCAACAGGATTCTGCCAACAGGACGCTTTCCAGAGGACGCTACCAAAGGGACGCTGCCCACACTGCCAACAGGATGCTTCCCTACATGACACTGGCAACAGGACACTGCCAACAGGACACTAACCACAGGTTGCTGCCCACAGGTAATTTCCAACATGATGGTGCCAACAGGACACTGCCTACATTACACTTTCCTACATGATGCTGCCCACAGCATGTTTTTCTACATGACCCTACCAACAGGACACTGCCCACAGGACGCTTTCCTGTACGATGCGACCAACAGTATGCTGCCCACAGGACACTTTCCTACATGACACTGCCAAAAGGACACTGCCAACAGAACGCTGCCCACAGGACGCTTCTCTATATGACTGTGCCCAGAGGACGCTGCCTACAGGACGCTTCCCTACATGATGCTGCCCACAGTATGTTTTCCTACAGGATGCTACCAACAGGACACTGCCCACTGGACACTTTTCTATATGACACTGCCAAAAGGACACTGCCAACAGGATGCTTCCCACAAGACGCTTCCCTACATGATGCTGCCCACAGCATGTTTTCCTACAGGACGCTGCTAACAGGTCACTTCCCTACATGACGCTGCCAGCAGGATACCGCCCACAGGATGCTTTCCTACATAATGCTGCCCACAGAAGAACCATTGAAGAACAGGATGAAAGGAAGATAATAAAATATGCAGAGAAACAGATACAGAACTACAGTCTGTAATTATTACAGAACTACAAAGTTCTCCTATATGATCAGTGAAGCTGAAATATGGAAAAGGTGAGCTGAAAAAAAGGGGAGGTGGTTATATACGACTGGACTGCGTAAAAAACTGCACATGTGATCATATCACCTGTTATTCTTTAAAAGTGACACCATGCGCTTTTTTAAGGCTTTCTGTAAGGAACAGGATTATCAGCTATAAAAGAGGAACACTCTAGTTTATGGAATCCTCATTTACCTCACAGTGACGTCATGACCGGAGCTACAGGAATATTCTAGAAAAGGGCTTTTTGAATTGCTTGTGCATTGTGCAAGAATATTCTAATATTATTATTTTTTCACTAAAGTATCCACATAAATGTCTTATTCTATCCTCTCAGAGGCTCAGAGCTCTGTGAAAATGAAACACCCCGGACGAGACTCGTTCCGTCTCACTGCTTCTGAACACGAGAACAGTCTGATCGGCTCATAATCGCTCCCTCAGGCAGACGGGGCTGGGAGTGGAGGAGCTCAGTGAAGTGTGCTTGATTTTAGTCTTATCACATGTAAACAGTACATGAAATAAACTCACTTAATCTGCAGAGATTCCCCTTTAAGATAATAGAGATTTACTCATTAAAGCACAACTGGATTCTTCTGTGTTTTTAGGTAGGGAAGTGGTAGGGATGCACCAAATATTTGGCAACCGAAAAAAAATAAAAAAATAAAAAAATAAAACAATAAAATAAAGCACTTTTAGTGTATGGGTGAATAAATCAATTAATCAATAATCAAAATAATTTTGGACAACACAATCAGAATGCAACCAGCTGGGATGCAAAAAATCTTTAGTCTATAATACATTATTTTAAACTTTTAATTGGAACCATGTAAATATATGTATGCTATGTAATTTAGAAAAAAAGTTTAAAATAAAAACCTGTAAAAAAATAAAAATAAAATCAAATGTGTTCAGTATTTAGCCAAACATTTTGTTTGGTTCTGGTTTCAACACAAAGTTTGCAAAAGTGGTGCATCCCTAGAAAGTAGTAATGAAAGTACATGTGCATTTCAATAAATTAGAATATCTTTGAAAAGGTCATATATATATATATATATATATATATATATATATATATATATATATTAAGTGTTTATTTATTTTATTATTGATGATAATGGCTTACAGCCAATGAAAACCCCCAAATCAGTGTCTCAGAAAATTTGAATATTATATAAGACCAATCGGCACTTTTTGCAATGTGGGCAGTGTACCAAATCCTGCTGGAAAATGAAATCTGCATTTCCATAAAGCTGCTCGTCAGAAGAGGGAAGCAAGAAGTGCTCTAAATTGTCTGGTAGACGCTGTGCTTACAAGCTTTATAGAGATGCAGATTTCATTTTCCAGCAGGATTTGGCACACTGCCCACACAGCCAAAAGTATCAATTGGTCTTATAACATAATATTCTAATTTTCTGTTACTGGTGGTTTTCATGAGCTGTGTGCCATAATCATCAACAATAAAATAAATAAACACTTAAAATACATGTGTGTAATTACTCTATGTAATTTGAGTTCACTGAAATAAATGAACTTTTTATGATATTCTAGTTTATTGATATGCACCTGTACCTTGTTGTGTATACCAGTACTTTACTCAGTAACTCTGTGTGCTTTTAATGGGATTCTTTGTGCATGGTACAGTATTCTTTTTATTATTCTATCAACGTTTATTTTTGGCCTTTAGACTATGTGCTTATTTTTAAGTTTACATTTGTGTTGTCTACAGCCATGGCACTGATGTGTGACATATTTCTATTTTGGCTGCTTGGTGTACATTTTATACCTTAAATCAAGTTGCGCAGTGTTTCTAACATTTACATGAACCTTTATTTGATTGCAGACAGTATAATCCCAAAATAATTCATTTTATCTGGTCAACATTTTTATTTATTTATTAATATACTTGGACTGGCTTGCCTGTAGATCTGAATCTTTTACTTTAGAAAATTTGTGGAGAATTATTAAATAAAAAAGTGACAATGATGACCCTGATGATGTACTGTTGCTTAAGGCGTGTTTGCAAGGAAGAATAGGACAAAATAAAAGCAGGAATTGCTTAATTATATGGTATCCTCAGTGCTAAAACTTGTAGATCTTGTAGTGCAGGCTTTAAATGCAAGCATGGATGTTCATATTAATAAATGATATAAAGTCAAACAGACAAATGAAGAAATATTTTTGGATCATACTGTCTGCAATCAAATCTATAATTATTTTTTAAATAAAATTTAGTAGCATTTTTTATATACGTGTATTTTTCTTACTGTCCCAGTCTGTTCTGTATGGGGTGTATACTGGATGTTGAGTAAAGATGCAGGTCTGTGATTCAGTAGACGATGACAGTGTGTGGTCATGCGTATAAATATCAGTCAGTCTATGCAGTGGTTGGTCTAGAGGACTAATACAGTCTACTGTGTGCTTGTGTGTGTGTATATTTGTGATCATGTTGATTGTGTGTGTGTGTGTGTGTGTGTCCGAGTGTGTGAGTGTGTATGCGAAGGGCACTTTTCTCTTTAAGGTGTTTCAGGGTAGTAAGTTTAACAGGTACTGCAGGATCTCTCCACCCTGATCCGTCTCTACGCCTTTCTCTTGGCCATGCTGGACCTCAGCATCAGCGTGCACTCCTGAGGTACCTCCGGGTTGTCAATCATGCGCTGCCATAATCGCTGCTCCTCCCCGTATGAATCGTTCCAGTCTACCTCCTTCCCGTAGCTCAGACCTGCGGGTCAGAGTCAGTCAACAACGAGCATAAAAAAAAAGTTTTTTTTCAGACTCACAAGCAGTATCATGGACAAGAACACAAGTTTATTTAATA
Source organism: Astyanax mexicanus (assembly GCF_023375975.1). Lineage (NCBI taxonomy): Eukaryota > Metazoa > Chordata > Actinopteri > Characiformes > Acestrorhamphidae > Astyanax > Astyanax mexicanus. The sequence continues at coordinate 2,039,647 of NC_064418.1, read as the reverse complement.
AGCTACTCAGAATTCTATTCCATTTGGAGAAGGGTGTGTTGTACCTGGGGAGGTGGGTAATAAAATTATTACTAGAGTTTCTCTGTGATTTTAGGATTTGATTTTCCATGGAAAGGAAAATATAGTTTACGACTAGCCTTAATCCCGGTCCAGAAAACTGCTTTAGACAAGCTAACGGATTAATCAGCATGACCTTTATGATTATATATTAAAAATATGATTTTTATTATAAGTTAAGTTGTAGTTTGTAATAAATGTAAAAGAGAATTAAAGTAACAACTAGAAAAGTGCATTTCATGAAGAAAACACAGCAGAAACTGCTTCCACCGTTCGCTATGATGGTTTCAATGATGTTGATAAGGTGTTGCTATGATGTCTGTGGTGGTTGTTAAGGTGTTGCTAAGCAGTTGCCAGGTGGTTGCGAAGGTGTTGCTAAGCAGTTTCTTTGGTAGTTGTTAAGGTGTTTTGGTGGTTGCTAAGGTGTTACTATGGTATCTGTGGTGGTTGCTAAGCAGTTGCTAGGTGGTTGCTAAGGTGTTACTATGGTATCCTTGGTTGTTGCTAAGGTGTTGCTAAGCGGTTGCTAAGATGTTGCTATGGTGTCTGTGTTGGTTGCTATGTAGTTTATAAGTGGTTACTAAGGTGTTGCTAAGTGGGTGCTTAGGTTTTGCTAAGCGGTTGCTAGGTGGTTGCTAAGGTGGTGCTACGGTGTACATGGTGGTTGCTACAGTGTTGCTAAGCATTTTCTAGGCAGTTGCTAAGGTGTTGCTATGATATCCGTGGCGGTTGCTAAATTGTTGCTAAGTGGATACTAAGGTGTTGCTAAGTGGTTACTAAGGTGTTGCTAAGGTTTTGCTACGGTATTTGTGGTGTTGCTAGGTGGTTGCCATGGTATCCGTGGTGGTTACTTTGTTGTGAGAGACTCACCAGTTCCAGCTCCTAGACGGACTCCTCCCAGGAAGACGTTGCTGGCGAGCGGCTCCTTGTCCCAGACGGTGAGCTCCAGACAGACGCTGTCCAGGTCGGTGTGCTGGAGGCCGCAGTAGGTAAAGGTGTGATTCCAGCGCGGGTTCACCGAGCGCTTCACTACTGCTGTTTTGTGCTTTGTACTCTTCTTATCATCAGGCAGAAGATACCTAGTCATACATGAGAATATACCTTTACAAACATGATCTGCAGATACAAAAATAAAGAGAGCACTTCAGTTTCTGAATCAGTTTCTCTGATTTTGCTATTTATAGGTTTATGTTTGAGTAAAATGAACATTGTTGTTTTATTCTATAAACTACAGACAACATTTCTCCCAAATTACAAATAAAACTATTCTCATTTAGAGCATTTATTTACAGAAAATGAAAAATAGCTGCAATAAAAAAGATGCACCAAATCAATATTTGGTGGAATAACCCTGGTTTTTAATCACAGTTTTTTTTTTCATGCATCTTGGCATCATGTTCTCCTCCACCAGTCTTACACACTGCTTTTGGATAACTTTATGCTGCTTTACTCCTGGTGCAAAAATTTAAGCAGTTCAGTTTGGTGGTTTGATGGTTTGTGATCATCCATCTTCCTCTTGATTATATTCCAGAGGTTTTCAATTTGGTAAAATTGAAAGAAACTAATCATTTATAAGTGCTCTCTTAAATTTGTCTTTTGACACTGGAAAAGCTTTAAAAAACAGACAGAACTTTAATTAGCTAAATAAGCAAAAATTGGTGTATTTTTCTTTATTGTTTCTTTCAAAAATTAAGGATATTTGTTGGAGTAACTGCTTCATTGTGCCAATAGGTATGAGTTTATCTGCTTAAGAGAGCTGTATTTCTTATGGACTAGACAAGCAGCTTAAAGTAGCCGAATGTAATAATTAGAAGCAGTGTCCAGTGTATAAGATCTAATTAGGGAGTATATTTGTGTGTGTGGGTGGGGGGGGTACATTATAAGTTTGAAAGCTTGTGTGTGTGTGTGTGTCGTGTGCATGTGTGTGTTTGTACTTGACAGGTCTTACCCTTTAACAAAAGGATCAGAGGACCCTGATTTGACAGCTGTCAAGTTCTTGGCTTCTTTAACCAGCAGCTCTACCATCCCTCCTTTTGGCAGAGTGATGCTCTTCTTCCCTTTCAGAAATCCCTTCTTCACTGAGAGAGGACACATCATCATTAGCTCTGACAGCGCTGAAGCACTAAAGCACTTTCACCAACAAAACAACAGATCCAATCTGTATTCACACACACCACAACTATATAAATACATATATAGAATAATTGATTATTATAAACTTGCTGGCAACAAATGTGATTAAACCCCTAAGTGAAAATGGCCCAATTTTTTGGCCATTTTCCCTCCTCAATATCATGTGACATGTTAGTATTAGAAGATCAAAAGTGTAAAAAGTGTGTTAAATTTGATGTTATCTCTCTATCTCTCTCTTTCATACTGGTCACTGGATGTTCAACATGGCAACTCACGGCAAAGAAGTCTCTGAGGATGTGAAAAATAAACGGGCCCATTTAAAGCAACTGAGCAAAATCATGAGTTATATTGAAATATGTACTTATGCCCTATATCAAATGTTTCAGAACTGCAGACATGTTTTTTTTTATCGTTTTGAACTTTAGGCATAAGACTTTTAAACACGCTCTTTCTGTATCTCCAGAATCAGCTCGCCCACCAATCAGCTCAGAGTAGCAGTAATGCTAGTGCTTTACAGGGTAAAACCTGCAAGGCTTATACGCTTTAGTTTCTTTTTTTAGTACATTTCATTATTCTACTTTCTAAACTTTATACACTTAGAACAATTACTAGTAGTTTATTATTACCGTAGTTTATTATATTTTTTAATATTTTACGTTTTTAGCTTTTAGTTCCATTCACCCCCCTATTAATAGAGGACTCACTCACAAGCTCCCTCTAGAGTTTAAAAGTAATTTACTGATATAACAGGGGGGCAGAAGTGGTCAGACTCTATATTAATGACTCTGGTGATGCAGAAGATGTGTTTTGGACCCGTGGTTCTCTCCTCAGTCTGAGATCCCATTGGCAGTATGTACCTACTGCCATTGACTCCCAGTCACTGACTGAGTCAGATATCTAGCATGCCAAATATTTTCCTTTGAGCATTTTGTCGATCAACTCAAAAAGCCCTTGGCGAATGAATAACTGGGCTACAATTGTGTAGTGTGAACCTGAAATTGGGGATAAATTCACTTTTGTTGCCAGTGGTTTTGTGTTATAGAATGTGCTTTTTCAAGTCTTGTCATCTTCTCATCTTCTTGTCATCAGGCAGAAGTTACCTACAGTCATGCATGAGAATACGCCTTCATAATTCATATAATCTGCATATACATCTGTTATTTTATAGCAATTTGTGTGACACTGGAAAAGCTTTAATGAACACAGAGATATTAAAAATAAGCTAAATAAGCATCGATTCAGAAATCAAATTTTACTCCTCTGCTGCAGATCAACAATGAAGCCATTCAGGAACCTCTAATGATCTAATTAGACGTATGTAGCCACTAATCCCGATTCCCAGTCACTGACTGAGTCAGATATCTAGCATACCAAATAATTAAGTTTTCTCCCCTAATTATGAACAATCCTACTGAAGAAAACACTGAGTAAACCAGTAAACAGTTTATGTTCTGTACCTTGTATCTGGTCAAGTGGCAGTGAGAGATTCCTCTCAGCAGGAATGTACTTCAGAACCACGGTCAGCTCTCCTTTATACTGAATCATCGAGTCTACAGAGCCCTCGGCCTGAAGGAGACACGACATCAGAGAACACATCAGATTACTGATGCACCATTAGTCACACACTCGTTTAGTACTGTGTGTGTGTGTGTGTGTGTGTGTATGTGTGTGTGTGTCTCACCCTGGGCTGGAGGGCAAACCACTCCTCTATCTGAGTATCAAACTCCCAGGAGTCAAAGGTCAGCTCGGTCTCCCCGAGGAAGCTGTTGTGTCCGAATCGGTCATGATGCCACACAGACACCTGCAGAGTGCGCGTCTCCAGCTGAGAGTGACTCACTACGTACTACACAACAAAAAGAGTGACACAAAGAGAGAGCTTGTTGGAATAGATTATGATGATATATTTTTATATCCTGATAAAGAAATACAGGAGTTGGACAATGAAACTGAAACACCTGGTTTTAGAGCACAATAATTGATTGTGGTGACGGACAGTTCTGGTGGAAACAGGAGAGTTGAGGTGCACATTGAATTCTGCGTGATTTGATCAGCCGTGGTTTTATGTTTTTTGGATACAATCCGGGTTAGCACCCGAACATCCCTTTCAGACAGCTTCCTCTTACAGCGTCCACAGTTAATCCTGTTGGATGTGGTCTGTTCTTCTTGGTGGTATGCTGACACTACCCTGGATACCGTGGCTCTTGATGCATCACAAAGACTTGCTGTCTTGGTCACAGATGCTCCAGCAAGACGTGCACCAACAATTTGTCCTCTTTTGAACTCTGGTATGTCTCCCATAATGTTGTGTTCATTGTAATATTTAGAGCAGAACTGTGCTCTTACCCTGCTAATTGAACCTTCACACTCTGCTCTTACTGGTGCAATGTGCAATTAATGAAGATTGGCCACCAGGCTGCTCCAATTTAGCCATGAAACCTAAAATCCCACACTAAAATGACGACAGGTGTTTCAGTTTCATTGTTTTATTGTTTATTGTAGGTCTGCAAAAAAAATTCTAATTAACATGATTTATCACTGACCCAGGACTCGTTGGTCAATAAGCCAATCAGATGTATTTGGTGTGTAACAGATGCTTCTTTAGTTTACAGCAGGATGTGCTACAATTATCTCTTATCACTTATTGATTAGGAGACACACTCTACACCTTATGGAGCAAATCTATCACCATCAGTTTGCTCATTAGGAGCCCAGGCCTGGATTCCAATTATTCACAAGAGAACAGCACAATGAACTGATAAACCAATCAATAGAATTGTTTACAACCATCTTACCAATCAAAATTCAATACTTTCAATTAAGCAATAATACACAAAAGGGAGTGCTATAACCTCGAGTGTATTAATGTGATTATGCCACAGTTCCATTATCACAGTTTTTATTGAAAGATTTTAAAGAGTTAAAGAGGAGGAGAAAATAGGTCCTGTTTGGTTATAAACACTCCGCCAGTTAAAATAGTTCTATTGCTGCTCTGTTTGTAGCTATACGCTGTTTGGCTTGTAAGCGCTGCATCTGCTTGCTAGGTTACCTGTATGCGGTGGAGTAATACATGGAGAGCCTTGGTTTCAGTGCATTACCGGCTGATAACGGCACTCATAGAACATAGCCTCTCAGCCAATCACATTGCAGGGTAAGAATTAACTGTGTTTAAATTGCAAATAATCTAAGCTTTTCACACTGTATTGGAAAATAAAATGATTTGTTTGTGCAAATCAAATTAATATCTTTTTGATATTAATTTAAAAAATGCCCAAATTTGAAAAATGCAAAAAATGAGAGGGCTAGTTTGGTAGGGGCACTGGGTGATGTATGGGTTTAGATTGGCTAAGCTGCAGCAACAGCAGTGTGCCTCTGATAGCGGTGAAGATTTTGTAGCAGGTTAAGCTATTATTTCCATATTTATGCATCTAAAACGACAACCCAGTGTTTGTTATCTCACATTTAAAATTAAATAAGCAGATTACATAGCAAACATCTTATGTCTTAAGCTTTGGGTCGACTACATAACTTTAAAAAACATCGCAGATTTTGTACAGACTGGGTATCTTACACTTACTGACTGAGTTTCCTGATTTTGAAGGAAAATATATAAATCGAGTCGCAGAGAATTCTGTGGAGGATACTCAACATGCAGAGGCAGAGGATGGCTTATTATTATTTATGTTCCACCTTAAAAGTGCAACAGTGCAGGAACTGTATAAAAGTGTAGCTGTTGCACTATTTAAAGGTGCATCATCAAATTTTAAATTAAGACATTAAGTATTGCCCCAAATACCATAATACTTTATTCTCTCTCCATCTGAAGAAAAGTCTGCAGACTACAGTCAACCAGCACAGACTTATTTAAACTGTTAAAATTCAGGTTTTGAGCTGACTGACTGCATCAGAAATGAGTGGTAAATCAACTTCTACCTTTAAATAATGTCTCCAATCTTTCTGAACTTAAGCTATTGCTGAATTAACTTTGATAAACCAACTGAATACATCAGATGCTGAATAAGAAACAGAAGAAAAGGTAAGTAAACGCTAAGCAAACCCCTCTATTACCTTGATTAAATCATTACTATTGAAATGTAGTCTGTCCAAAAAAATGGGCACTAGTTGAAAAGCATAGGACAGATTATTCAAAAGTAGAACTTTTTAATACAAATGCAAAAACACGCCAAAACTTCATCCCAACTGGTGATTAATATCGAAAGCACCGGCCGAAATGTCTCAGTACTAATGAGTACCGAAAAGTCAAAAAGATTTGGTGCTCTACTCTGCCTAACCCTGTTTTAAAAAGAAATGTATAAATCAATACGCGTAGTGAAAATATTTGTAGTTTCAGCACAAGCAATGATTTTTGTTCTTAATAAAGTGCTACAAACATGCTTACTGTTGGTTCCAATAAGATCCAGAAAGATGGATTCTCTCATGGTGACAGTATGAGAATAAGATTACTCATGTTGGCTGTTAAATAAATACGTTGTGTGAGAATAACTATCGCTTTTTTGTATTTTTTGGTTACAGTTTAGAAAAAGGTATTAAAAAAAGGACTGTTTGGGTATCGGTACTAAATTCAAGTACCCATTCAAGTATGGTATATGTATCGAAAATTTTACAACAATACCTGGCACTAATCCCAACTGTGAAGCATGGTGAAGGAAGCCTTGTGCAACACAACCTCAAGCTAAAGAGATACTGAGTAATGCAACAAGAAAATGACCTAAAGCAAACAAGTAAATCAGCTGAACTAAAGCATGGTTGAACTTGCCTATTTGAGTCCTGAGCTTAAGAATATCAGGATGTTGTGGCGTGACCAGAAGCTGGTAGCACATCTCACACCTCTTTAAAGTCTCACATGGTGTAAATGATACTTGTGGGCTACAGGAAACGTTTGATGAAGGTGATTGCTTCTAAAAAAAGATTTACAGGAAGTTCGATAGTGATCAGAGAATAGTTTTTACAGCAGCAGGCTGGGTCTCCAGTCCAGGTCTGATGAAAACACACATTGCTTTGCTAGTTAGCAGTGCAGAACCAGGCACTGTAAAAGACTGTAAACTGTAAAATAATAAATAATTAAATAATAATAAAGCTTTTTTTTCTCACCCTTAAGTTGTCATTGAAGACTGGATTGGTCGTGTTGTTTTTAATGCTGGTTTTCCTTTTGCTCTGGCGGGATTTGTCTGGTAAAAGATACGTTTTGACATATCTGCAAAACATAAACACACAGACATACACCAAAATATGAATTATTACACATATAGTGATCTGATTTTAGCACAGGTAAACCTAAAATTCTTTGTTTTAAGAATTTTGTTCGTTTTTTAGACCCAGAACTGTATGCACCAGGTTTGGTTGAGTAAATTTAATAATTAATTAGTAATCATTAATTATTAATTAGTAATGTAATTGAAATGCTTTAGTTACTTTTTGATACTTTATCTATACTATATTTTTAAGTTATATATTGCAATTCAGAAACATATAGAAACATATAGTTAAATTTACATCCCAGTCTACACCACGCAATTTAATTTCTACATGAATCAATTTTGTGTCCTTTCAGAGTTTGATTGACTGTTGCCCTGCCCCAGCTGAAATAAGAGATTCTGATTGGTTATATTTCTGAGTTTGACTCTTTGTTGTTCTGTCTACAGCTCAAACAGAGACTCTGATGCTGATCATTTTAACTTTTAGTTACAGACAGCCTGTAACTGTTTTAGTTTATCCTTTTACCTTTGATCTATTTTGTCTTTTTATTTATTGAATTTTCTGTTTTACTTTTTAGCCTTTTATTTTATTTTATTTATTGTTTTCCTTGTTTACTTTTGGCCTATTTTATCCTTTTATTTATTTTTTATTGTATATATTTATTTATATTTATTATTCTAATTATTTATCTCTTTATTTTATTGCTTTACATTTTATCCTTTTATTCTGAATTATTTATTGATTTCTTCTTAATTAAATCTTACGTTACATTAAATCTTGCTTGTTTTTACAATGCTTTTACTACTATTTAATTTTGATCGTTTTCTTTTATGAAGTTCCTTATTTTAGCTTTTACCTGATTAAATATTTGATTTTAATTTTCATTTTAATTTATTATTTTTTTCAGTTCCTTTAATTTTGTAAATGCTCGGCTGAATTGAAAACGAGGGCTACCCTCAATTTCACAAATTTATTGATTGATTAATTAATGAACTGTGTATACATCACTTGTGTGTTGGTTTATGTACAGTATAGGGACATATATATGGGTGTATATATACGTGTGTGTGTAAGTGGATGGGTGTACACATGCAGGCTCTTACGGGTCAGTGCGCTGCTTCCTCTCATCCCCAGTTGCTAGGCAGCGGCACTCTCGCACCAGAACATTGAGTGCTCCTGTTTTATAGCTGTAGGAGATGTTCAGCAGGATCTCTCCAGAAACACGTGCGTTTCCATAGTCACCTGTCTCACTGTACACACTCATCATACTGTTCAGGCTGCTCTGTAGAGAGAGGACACAACACCTTTAACAGGCTGTGTGTGTGTGTGTGTGTTTGACTATTAACACTGATTAAAAACTGCATTAAATGTGAATATAATGTGATTTCTACCTGATTCAGATACCTATTTACTCTAACAATTCCAGCCAGACGTTGATCATCACGATCATTACCACCCACTGCACTGTCTACTTTGGGTGGTAATGCCCTTTATAATTTATTAATCCCATCAATCTGGTACCTACTATCAGGCCTCATTCAAACTACAGACTAGTAGCTCTCCAGCCCAGAGGGTTGTTGAACCCAATTGCAGAACAGTTGATCTCAAAGCAGGTAAATTCAAGAAGAAATGAAAAAAAAAAAAACTCAGACAGGATCGAACCTGTATCTTTAGGGTTGTGGTACAATACACTACCACTATCCCGGCTAGTGAATTGGGACACAGCCGGGCAAAAATGTCCTCATAAGGAGATAGAGAGCCCAAGAATGGGTGGAAAAACGAGAATGGGTGGCCGAGCGCGACAGAGAGAGAGAAGGGAGGATTGTAAACAAAAGCTCACCAGAGAGTCATTTTATTTATTATTTTTGTAATTATTGTTCATTCAACCTATAGTTCAAACAACCTCATGGGCCAGATGTTTCATGCTTCTTAAATCTTCTTAAATTCAGTTGCTAAATAAGACACAGTGATAACCTCTGTACTATGATTCCAAACTGGAATAATTTAATGATATATTTGTATATTAGCATGAATATGAAGGAGGTACAGCAGGCAGTATTATAGCAGTGTTATAGACAGACACAGAAAAAAAGGACATATATATACAGTACATATATAAAGCAAGCAAACACAGACACACATAAAGAAGGCACTCACAGTCTCTGCATCGGAGTCAGGTACATTAAGGAAGCTCCACTTTCGCTCTGAGCGTGGAGTGGAAGACTGGAAGGGGTTAAGGGGCGAAAGAAATGGAAAAGGGACAGATTGAAAGCAGAAAGAATAAAGGACAGTATAAAAAAGGGCAAGAAAGAGTGAATGTCTAAGACTATAGTGACAGAGAATAGAAGAGTATGTTCCTTTGGCCACTGAATTTTCATTTCGTTTCATTTTTTGGTTTTGTTGGAGTCTGTTAACGGTTTAATTGATGCTTTAAAAGTCTATAAACATAATATAACATAATAGCTGATGCCATACTGAGAGTTAAGAAAAGTCCCAGTCATATTTTAACCACAAATCTAACCTTAAAATATGCATATATATTAATCTGATAAATCAAAAATTTTATATTGATTTTATAAATTATAAAAAAATGTACTTAGCCAGACATAATTTCTACTGAATGAGACAGGGAACGCAAGTTCTGCTTCATAGACCATTACACACTACTGGGATAAAGTGCAATTGGGAGCAGCATTATCTAGGTATTATTTAAGATAGAACTGACACGATAATGTATATTTAAAAAATAAAATAAAATAAAACATAACTGCTACTGATTTGGTTTCAAGGTCATTTTTTTTTATTATTACATAATCAGACTGATACGGAGCCTCTGAAGGGACATGGTGTATTTTTATTTTTTTGTGGTGAGCACCAAAGAGTAAGTGGTGAGCACCACTTACTAAGTAGTGCTCACCACTAAGTATGTATTTTACATAAAAAAATACACCACATTCCTTAAAGGGCTCGGTAGACTGATTCTAATTTTTAGACAAAAAAAAAATGTGAACGAACAGAATCAAAAATCAGAATTGACCCAATTTTCCATTGTGTTCAATCACCATTTTTGAAATGATTAATTTAGATTTTTTTTGTCATTTAGATAATTACAATTTAGATGCCATCAACTCAAAACCTGAACATTGTAATATTGTTGACAGTTTGTTACACTGATTCATCAGCGTTTTTGATCATTTTATCTATTTTTATATATTAATATTTTAATTTCCTGGTCTGTAAAGCACTTTGTGAGTTCTTTTAGGAAAAGTGCTATATAAATAAAGATTAATTACTTCCTTAGTTACTTCCTTACCTACTTAAAAAAGCAAGGGCACTGAAAAAGCAGCATGATACAGGATTTAAGTCAGTGATCCTCATATAATATATAATATTACAGCATCTTAACCCACTAGAGCTCATGTAGACTATACTATCCACTATACACTTTTTAAATAATATAATATAAATCACATTATCAAATGCACATGGACCAATTAGCAAGTCCAATTTTACATATTTCCTTTTTTCTCCTGAATGAGTTTCTCAAACCTTTCCTTATGTAAGAGTGTGACATTTCTCTTCTTACAGTAAAAGCTTTCCTTATAATTCTACCTCTGTCTACTTCATCTCCTCCCATTAGAGTTGAATACGGCTCAGTGCCTGGAGCAAAATGACTCACTTAACATTTACAGACTACAGAGAGCACTACAGATTTCACTTCAGGAGCTCTTTATCAGCTCAGCAGTCTGCAGCAGTATCTTATCCCTCAATTTTAAATAATAATTCATATTTTACGAGTGTGTGAGTGTACGTTAGGATTGTATTTGCAGGGTTGTGTGTGTGTGTGTGTCTCTGTCTGTTAAAGGAAATTGAAGTGCCTGTGCTTGTATCAGGAAGGAGCGAACAAATATACGGGTTAATGTAAACACACACATATATGTTACAGACTACAGACACACCTACACGCTGTAAGCATACAGACAGTACATACAATAGTGCATATAATAGTCTACAAACTGTGTGTGAGTGTGTGTGTGTGTGTGTGTGTGAGGGAGTGAACATATAGTGAGAGTTATATGTGTGTATGTATGTCTAAATGTGTGTATTTTTTTTAAATTGTGGTTGGTGTGTTGCAGTGGATAACACCACCCTCTGCTAGTGAGCTAACTACCACTTAATGCCATAAATGTAAATATACTATATATATATAGTATATATATAGCTCTGGAAAAAATGAAGAGAGCACTTCAGTTTCTGAATCAGTTTTTCTGATTTTGCTATTTATAGGTTTATGTTTGAGTAAAATGAACATTGTTGTTTTATTCTATAAACTACAGACAACATTTCTCCCAAATTCCAAATAAAAATATTCTCATTTAGAGCATTTATTTACAGAAAATGAGAAAAATTACGTAGAGCTTTCAGACCTCAAATAATGCAAGAAAACAAGTTCATATTCATAAAGTTTTAAGAGTTCGGAAATCAATATTTGGTGGAATAACCCTGTTTTTTAATCACAGTTTTTTCTTGGCATCACGTTCTCCTCCACCAGTCTTACACACTGCTTTTGGATTCAAGCAGTTCAGCTTGCTTGGATGGCTTGTGATCATACATCTTCCTCTTGATTATATTCCAGAGATATTAAATTTGGTAAAAACAAAGAAACTCATAAATTTTAAGTGCTCTCTTATTTTTTTCCAGAGCTGTATTTGTATATATATATATATATATTTGTATTTGTATTTGTGTAATAGTTGTAGTACCACAGACTGAGCGCTGCCGACGCTGCGGCTGGTTTTGTAGTGGGCAGACAGCAGGGCATCAATGTCCTCATCTGATTCCTACAACACAAAGATCAGCAAAACACTCTGAGTCAGGGCCTCAGCCAATCACATTAGCCTTTCAAATGTTATTACTCACTGATGTGATTATCATACTCTCTGCAACCAGATCACTTACAAGAAATCAGGCAGGTCTAGTCAGTTAAACACGGTTTAGATTTGTTTTAAGGGTATTTTAGCAAAGATTAGCCTGGAATTATCAGTTTTTGTTTAAGAGGTGTGTGTGTGTGTGTGTGTGTGTGTGTATGAATACATACTGCATCATTGAGTCCAGGAACTGAGTGGCAGCGACTGGGCAGAGAGTCATTAGCAAACCCCTCCCCTGGATTACTGAGGTCAAGCTCAGAGCGACTGCGGTCTACAGCAGATAAAGAGAGAGAGAAAAAAGAGAGAGAGAGAGAGAGAGAAAGAATTTCTTTAATCATCTGTCACTTTTTTTTATATTCATACATTATTTGGCTTAGTTCTGGGTGATTATGGCCTAAAAAAATCTTTGACTTTTTCACAAAAAAATCTGATTTTTGATAATAATCTAAATAATTATCGATTATTTTTAGAAATGTTAGGATTTATTTCTAGCTAAATATATGCTTTATCCCTCCAGGTGTTTGGAATGTTTAGAAAATATGCACGCGTTGGTCTGTGGGAGGCGCTAGTTACCAAGGTAAGATGGATAAACACTTCAGAAATTAGATAAAATGTCTTTGTAAAATCGCAATTACTCTATTTTGAAACTTACATAAAACTGTAATTCTAATTAACCTAATTAATTGAAAAATCGCTCAGCACAAATTTGGCACTAATTTAATAGAACTCTTCAAAATTAACCTTCAAAAAAAAAGATTTTACATTGACTTTCATTGAAGATGTTTTCTCTCTCCTGTAAAGTTGCCGAGTAGCATCACAGCGCTAACGCTCGGAGGAAAGCGCAGCGACTCGGTTCTGATACATCAGCTCACAGATGCAGCCTTGTGCTGATCCACATCACCCTAGGAGTGATGAGGGGAAAGAAAGAGCGACATCTACTGTACCCACCCAGAGAGAGCAAGGGCAATTGTGATCATAGTGGCAGCAATTTAAAGCCTTATTCACTTTAATCTGTTTTAAGTTGATCTGTTCCAGTACTTTTTCTCACAAGGAAATTGGGTGGGCTCCGATAAAATGTGGTATCTTCTGAATTCAGATATGTTAAATCAGTTAAAAAAGTAATATGATTTAATGTTAAAAAAAAACCTTTTCCTTATAGATAAAACTTTAAACTTTCACTTTAGTTATGACTGTTGTCACAGACAGAAATAGAAAGTCTTCTGTCTCAGTCAATAAAAAAGTTCTCTATATAAAAAAAGAAAAGGCTGGATGATGGATTGAGATCTTTCTTAAATCACAACATAGATATGCTGTCATATATTGACAAATATACTGCTGAAAACTGAAAAATAGAGTGGGATGGTGTTGCTATGGTGATACCTGATGAGAGGGAGGCTCTGGATACAGCGATGGAGGGCGTGGCTGAGTCTTTTCGGTTCTGCCCACCGCAGACCTTATCAGCAATACTGTCACTGCTGTGAAAACTGTACACACTCTCAGCCCCATCAGGCTGCACACACACACACACACACACACACACACACAGTAAATGTCTTTTGTGCTGTAGAAACAATGATTAGTTTGTGTGTTAAGCTCTAACAGACACATAATTACCCTTTTCCGTCCCTCGGCCTGAGCTGACAGTCGGTCTGGTTGTGGGCGCATGTTGTTGGGTGTTGTTGGACGTCCTGATGATTCTACAGCTAGTGATTTTATTCTAAGAAACACAGATTAAAATACAATTAATTAAAATTGACACCATTTTAATAGTCAAAAACAGACAAGACATATAGATGTGGTTCCCAGTTCAGGTACTAGCTCAATGTTCAGAGCCATATTGCTTTAAATACAGTTATTATTATCATTAGTAGTAGTTGTTATTGTGTGTGTGTGTGTGTGTGTGTGTGTGTTTTGCTTAATGCTTCAAGTTAATTTTCAAATTTCTTTAGATTTTTATAAAAAAATAAAGTAGTTTATTTTTTTACGTCAAAAGTACAAAATGTGTATTTGATCACTAACTTTATGTTAGATAATGTTTATTGGAAGAAATTAGGGTTATTTCTTTTATGATGTCACTTCCTGTTTTGGGTCACTTCCTGGGGGTTTTGGGAGCTGTTGTTCTGTTTGTCAGGAAGCTAGTCAAGCACATCCACCTCCATCTTTGTCAAACATTGTTAAGGCAATGACGTAGGTTCATCCAACAAAATGGTTTGTTAAGTTGGTTAAAAATGTATTGTGATTGAGTTGCGTAGGAAGCTAACGGCATGCTAACTTTTAGTCTCTGCTAACTGCTAGCTCTGTGTGTGCTAATGTTTCCAACTATGTACAATGTAATGTGTAATTAAGACAGAAAATGTCTTTTTGTGTCTTTTATTTACAGTTTTCACCTCAATGTTAATGAGGAAGAGTGTTAGTAAATGGTCACTCTACTGTTTAACTTGGTGTTTAGTCAGAGTTTCAACACACTGTATGAGAACATTACAGTGTGTGTTCTGTCTCTGACTTTATTTTATCTACGAGGTGGAGCAGCTACGTAGGTAGGAGTGTGTAATAGAGTGAAGGACAGTGAGAGATTAAACACAGTGTTTAAAAACTCCAGCAGCACTGCTGTATCTAATCCACTCACTGTACCAGCTCAACACACACTAACACCTCGTACACCACCACCATGTTAGTGTCACTTATTCACTTATCCTACTCACACAGACAAATCTAGCAATCATTTTCACCCAATGAGCTGTCTACTGTGGGTGGTAATGCCTTTTCAGGTGTATTCTATGTACACAAGTGACACTGTGGATGAAGGAGCATGTTTTGTATGTATTTTATTGTATGCATATTCCAGTATAAAGCCTGGGAAACACTTGAGTGGGCAAGACACCTAAAAAAAAATCATACTTACATTTTTTTCTTGCCTAAGCTCCGCCCCCCCACACTCTTCTCAGACTGGGGAGTGGGTGATCGCTCGGGCTGGGGTGTGCCAGTCTGGTTCGTACGAGACTGGTAAACCTTCCTTTGGGCAGATTCTCCAACAAGAACAGATAAATATAATGCAATTTAAATAGAATTGCCAATTTCTGACAGTTCTGACTATACTGATATTAAATAGACATATTGAATATGCAAAAAAATAAGTTCATACTGTAATAAAACCATTAAATATACACTGCCTGGCCAAAAAAAAAGGTCACACACTCTTATATTTTGTTGGATCGTCTTTAGCTTTGATCAAATTTTATTTACTTTTATTTTGGTCAGGCAGTGTATATGTGCCCTTCCACTCAGCAGAGCTGAGGGAGTGGTTAAATGTGGGGCAGGTGACTCACCTGGTGGACTGTTAAGTATGGACTGTTTGATTACGTCGCTGCTTGGAAGGGTCACGCGGTCAAAACGTTTCGCTCTTTCTTCCAGGAACCACTCCCCTGTGACCACCTTCAGCTCCCTAAAGAAAACACACACAGGTTAAATACCTAATAAAGCAATAAAGTCAGAATTATTATGGACTGTTATGTGTAAAATTCCCTAATTTCTTTCATTTAAAAATCTAAATCACAAAAAAGTTGTCAGCTGACACAGAATTTTAGGTATGTTTTCATACTTACTTCTATAAACCAGGGCAAAATCCCTGCATAGTTTTATTGACCTGTTTTTCATGTTTCAAATAATAAGTTTCCCACCCTCGCTGGAGATGAACCCTCCTATTGAATGAAGTCCTATTGGATGAAGTACTTGATCAAAATTGATCAATTGATTAACCTTTATTTTTACTCAGGAATACATTAAGGATGACCTAAGATGAGATAATAAATTAGAAATAGGGAGGAAAGAAATAATAATAATAAAAAATTAATCACCAAATTTATTTTGAATAAATAAATAAAAAAAAAAATTATAGTAAAAGTAAATTATAACATAAATGTAGCTGAGCCGAGAAAATAAATTAGAAATAGGACAAAAAATAAATAAATAATGAATAAATCAAATAAATCAAAAAATATATATATAAAAAATATAATTTTTATGGTGATTTTATTTAGATTTTCAAAAAAAAAAAAAAGAAAAAATGAAAAGAAAAAAAAAATCTAGATAAAATGACCATAAAACTTTAACACGTAAAGAATTTATAAAATATAAAAAAAAGAATAAAAATGATAAAATAATAATAATAATAATAATAATAATAATAATAATAATAATAATAATAATAAAAAACTAAGATCATAAGAATCAAAATAAAAAAAATATATCAAAATTAAGATTATAATAATAAGAGAAAGGATAAACTCTAAAAGCTAAACCAGTCCCAGGCTTTCTGATAGTGACCTGTATATTATTATAATTTAGTAAATCTATAAAAAAAACGTCTCACCCTTGCTGTTATGTGAGGTATTAAAGTTGCCAGAGACCCGTAGTGATCTATAATTATCCTGAGTTAACTGAGGGTCAGATGTGTGGTGTTATTTGACCGTGCTGTAGGGTGACTCACGCGGTCTTGGCGCAGACGGTGCACTTGCTGTGGCTGCTGTTCGGGGACACGGCGACGCAGAAGCTGCAGACCCGGCGTTTACAGTCGTCACACACACTCCCCCTCTGCAGGATGAGCCCCAGCGCTCTGAGACACACCCCGCACTCGCGCTGCTCTGAGTTACTGCGCCGGCTGCCCCGCTTCAGCTCCAGCAGCTCATTCTTCAATTTCCTGAAGAGACACAATTTTAATAAAACAGACCCACCGGATATCTCTACCATCTGTTCCAGCCATAACCCAGCATCATACATCTCACTGAGAGCAGCAGAGGCAGCTTTACACCACTTTAATAACAAACAAAAAGCACAAAAACTGCAACCTGGGGACTCTAAAACCCATAACTACAAAAAAAAAAACAAACATAACTAAAAAGCATCCTTATACAGCACTGAAAAAGGGTCTTTATATTCTAAAATGTAGTGATCTTTTTTGGTTATATGCACAAACACTTGTTAAATTTAATTAACAATTAAATTCACATTAATTTGAGTAAAATTAACATTATTGTTTTATTCTATAAACTACAGACAACATTTCCCTCAAATTCCCAATAAAATACTGTAATTTAAAGCATTTATTTGCAGAAAATGAGAAATGGCTGAGCTTTCAGATAATCTCAAATAATGCAAAGAAAACAAGTTCATATTCATAACATTTTAAGAGTTCAGAAATATTTTAATATTTGGTGGAATAACCCTGTTTTTTATGCAGTTTTAAACATGCATCTTGGCATCATGTTCTCCTCCTCCACCAGTCTTACACACTGCTTTTGGATAACTTTATGCTGCTTTACTCCTGGTGCACAAATTCAAGCAGTTCAGCTTCAGTTGAGGTTTGATGGCTTGTGATCATCAATCTTCCTCCTGATTATACTCTAAAGCTGTACACTGGCATGCCAAAAGTCATGGGACAGCAGTATATATATTTGGGAATAACAAACCAAAAATTGTTGAGGTGTTATCTTGTGAGTGTGGTGGAACACTGGTGTTATGCAGGTTCCTGTGCAGTTCCTGTTTTATAATGTTTGGGATGTCAGTGTAAGATGAATTTTGTGCTTAATGAGGCAGAACGATTAATTACACAGAGTTGTGACACAGCAGGAACACAGTTTGACAGCTCTGCTTAAAGGACTTTGCACGCGTCAATTCATCAATTGCTATGACGTGCTGTTTTGACACATTAAAGAAGCATTTTTTTTTATCCAGCTACACACTACATTCATTATTCTGCTAAATGTATGTGTACAATATGAACAGTGTGCACTGTTATACTGTTATTTATTTCTATATATGTTATATATGTACGTCACATTTTTATATTGTCATTATGCCATACGATAATAACATTACTGTATTTTTCGCACTATAAGGCACACTTAAAATACTTTAATTTTCCCATAAATCGTAATTTTAACATTTAGCTATTAAGGAGCAGTAAAGCCATTCTGCTGAAGTACAGAGTTATACAGGAGACTCAGTGAAGTTTCTCCAGCACCAAGACTGGAGCAGCATTAGCATTATGCGCGAACCACTATTTCACTGTTTAGAGGTGAGTATTATCTTACTGTAGCCTGCTACTAACCTCAGCTAACACTGCTGGGGCATCATTAGCATTAGCCGCTAACCGTGCTAAGTACTAGCTATTTCGCTTTTCAGAGGTCAGTATATTTTACTTTACTCTGTGTTTAAAACAAACTACGTGTGACGAAGCGCTAGCTAATATCACCCTGGCTTACCAGAACACTCTTACCAGAATTCCTCAGTATAGCATTGTTGAGCAGCTATTTACTGTTAGCCGCTAATGCTAATGCTGCTGCACCCAGCCTTAGTGGAAATCTGGAAATCTGGAAAGCCGAAGCGCTTTACTCATCCAAATAAACTGTTTTCAGGAGAGAAATCTGTGTAGATTAACATCTAGTGCTTGTTTGACTTTTTTAAAAAATGTTGTTTTTTAAGAATTACAGTTTTGTTTACTTAACTTTAGTTAACTACGCCCCACCACCATTCAGCGGCGAGACCTGCTGAATTATAAGAGAAACATGGCGACACCCCTGTTCCTTACTAGTGTTGCATAATACAATTTATAATCCAGTGCGCCTTATAGTCCAAAAAATACAATTTACAGTTTCTAATCATGTTCCAGTCACTTTCTCAAAATTAAATCAGATAGCACTAAACTTAAAATTACCGTATTCTCTTTTCTTCTCGTTTGCGGAGTTTCTCGTCTTTCTGCAGGACGCTGAGGATCATCTCCCGCTCATGCTCCAGGAGGAAGGACAGGTTGAGAGCCTCTTTTTTCTTCGCCATGACAGATCAGATCTTCAGTCACTGTGTTTAAATCTCCCAGATTTGCTGAATCATGTAGCTAATGAGCGCTAATATATATGTCACTTTCCATTGGAGTCTTCAGTGTTCGGTCACTCAAAAGCCAGGCGCTCAGGTCATGTGACTCATCTTGAAGCTTCTGTAAGAGGTTGAGCGTTGCTGGAAAATTCGTCTCTCTTCTTTCCTCTTGTCATCTGTGGCTTTTCCTGTAAGATCAGAAACATCATCAGTTCGTACAGCATCACAGGTTACATTTATTTTTGTCATTTATTAAGTCATAACTAATTAATATTCCATATTCAGTAGTTATAACTTATTAATAATACACAATTCCTGTCCCATGACTTTTGGCGTGTCAGTTTACCAGTGCTCCTGGTAATATAACCAGTCAAGATGTCTTTTTTAGATCTGTAGATCTGATACTGTTACTAGTATAAATTCCTGAAATTAGAGTTTCTAGTAAAAACTGGATTAACAGCTTGTATCACTGGACAATTTAGGCTAAAAATAAAAAAATAAGAATAAGAGAGCACATAAAAATGATGAGTTTCTTTGATTTTATCAAATTGAAAACCTCTGGAATATAATCAAGAGGAAGATGGATGATCACAAGCCATCAAACCACCAAACTGAACTGCTTGAATTTTTGCACCAGGAGTAAAGCAGCATAAAGTTATCCAAAAGCAGTGTGTAAGACTGGTGGAGGAGAACATGATGCCAAGATGCATGAAAAAAAAAACTGTGATTAAAAACCACCAGGGTTATTCCACCAAATATTGATTATTTCTGAACTCTTAAAACTTTATGAATATGAACTTGTTTTCTTTGCATTATTTGAGGTCTGAAAGCTCTGCATCTTTTTTGTTATTTCAGTCATTTCTCATTTCTGTAAATAAATGCTCTAAATGAGAATATTTTTATTTGGAATTTGGGAGAAATGTTGTCTGTATAAACATATAAATAAACCTATAAATAGCAAAATCAGAGAAACTGATTCAGAAACTGAAGGGGTCTCTTAAAATTTTCTAGAATATATATATATATACATATATATATATATGTATATATATATATATATAGGCAGCTTCATTGAGATACCATAATTATACACCAAGTATATAACTTAACCCTACGTAACCTTATTTATCTTAAGAAATCAACCATGTATTATTATTCTAAGACAGATGTAAAAAATACAAGCAAATATAAAGTATTTTTTAAAATCTTTCAGTCTTATGCAATACACTCCTAGCTTGTTAAACTCAGATTTATATCCTGTTTATGAGTTACAGTTTGATTGGTTGTCAATAACAGACTGAGGGAGAACTAGCAGTGTGTGTAAAGTGAAAGAGTGTGGTGTTTATTTGCAAACTGAATATGAGCAGAGAGATTCATCAAGCTGTTTATTTTCCTGTTTTACACACAGAGTCGGGCTGTCTTGCCAAATCAGAGAAGCCTGGCTCATTTGGAGGTCTGTGTGTGTGTGTTGATGTGTGTGTGTTTATGCTTTGTCAAGTGTAGTTTAGTGGTTTTGTGAGTCGTGTTGTTAATACAGGTTGATGCTCTTTCGCAAGAGTCACTTACTATAATCAGGACATTCTAGTTCTGCAGTTCACATCCATTTTCACGCTGTGCAGCACTTGTGCACATGCAATTAGATAAAGTCTCACCCACACACCCTCCCTAACACTCTGACATTAAAGCGAAAGAGCAGCAATGTGAAGGTTAGGTTAGCTGCTTTGTGTCTGTTTTGTTTGTATGCATGACGTGTTTTGCGATGGCTGTGGAAAACGTGAACGCTGTGGTAACCTTTTACTTTTTCTCTGCAGAAATGAATTGTTTGCCATGTTGTCAAATTGAAGTCTTAAATTGTGCAGTTCACAACAGAGGCGGAGCCTAACCGTTACACTGAGGCGGAGCCAGAAAGTAAATACAGGAAGATTCCTGTGTGTGTTTGACTGATGTATATTTCTGTGCAGTTTTATATATGTAGTAACTGGAAACAAACCATGTTAAACGTTCACATTACAAGCCACATTGCTCAAATTGGATTGGTCTATCTTGCCTGTTCACATTCACTGGAAATGTAAGTGATCTGTATCAGTGTGTAATGTGAACAAATCTGTTTCTGAAATGTCTCACATGCTGCACATTGATACCTGTATAATTTCGCATGATTTGACCGTTCACATCCATGCTGCATGTCCATGGATCATATACGTATCTGATTTAGGACCACATATGAAAGAGACTTAAAGCAGCACTAGGTAGGATTTCCTTGATTTTTTCATCTTTTTAAAGAAGTAAAATTACAGCTTGAAACTCACTGCAGCGCTGCATTGAGGTGTAATAGGAGGAATAGCGGTGCTCTCGTGTCTGTGCCGGAGCTCCTCTGAGCTCAAACCAGACTCTGTAAGTTTTCCGAGGCGGCCGCGACCAACGCTCGCGAGAACTGCGACCTGCTTTCCGACCTTTAGTTCTAACAGTTCTACAAGGACTACTGGTTCATTCTTTACAAACTAACATACAGACACTCTGGCAGAAGCTGGAAAGAGACCGAATATGTCTGTGAAAGCCAGAAAACCAGTAAAAGAAACTAATCCGCCTGAAATATTTATACACTCTGCAACTGTAGGGGGAGCCAACGAGCACAAAATCTCAATCCTACCTAGTGTACCTTTAAATCGGATTTCTAAAAACGGATTTGGCACGTTTACACAGTCATGAAAAAATCAGATCTGAGTCACATTGAGTCATTTCAGCCTGGTAATGTGAACACAGAACTTACACTAGAGCATATGAAGTACACTACCAGAGGGTCAACTAAGAGGTACTATAAATGCTGGTAATTGCAACTCAACCTAAATCTAGCAGCCATTCTTTATTTTATTTGTTTATTTATTACTATTATTATTATTTTAAATACATATATGTGTTTTTTTCATTCTCCCTTCAGAAGAAGGAGAAGAAAAGACAGTTTAGATGAGAAAAATGAGCTGAAAATTGTCTGTTTTTATCATTAAAAGTTATGGGAATGAGCAGAGCGCTAGACCAGTGGTGGCTTCACTTTTAAGAGACGTTGCAGTGGCCATGTTTTCCACACAGCTACTGGATTCATGTTGAACATAAGAATACACCCTGATGATGCAGATCTTAAGAGCAGTGTATCTGACTGCACTAATTACAGAATCTCTGTTCCTGTTTCAGTATAATCCACAGTCCAGCCAGCTGTAAAGTGTGCGTGTGTGCGCCTGTGTGTGTGTGTGTGTATGTAGGTGTTCAAGCGACCACTTTATCCAATACAGAGAAATAAACAGTTATTGTCGGTGTGACGTGACTATTGTGCAACAGTAGTGAACAATCTCCACAGTGAAACAAGGTGCGCTCTCTCACCGGATCCCACCTTGTGTACACACACACACACACCTGTAGGTGTACACAGTGCCCTGGGCAAACACACACACTCACATCAGACACACACACACACACACTACCCTCTTTACTCTGAAATGGAAGCTGCCTGGTTTCAGATGATCTAAGCTGGTCTTTGATGGTGAAGCAGCTGAACAGCTGATTATCCTGAGAAAACATACCTGTACCCTCTACATAAAAAACAGAAACTTCCAGAAACCATGTCAAAAAAAAAAAAAAGGAACTGAAAAAAAAAATCATTCAATTAAAATTAAAATCAAGTATTTAGAAAGGTAAGCTAAAAAAATGAACTTTACAAACAATCACTAACAATTAAATAGCAAACGCACTTGAAAAACAAAACAAAAATTATGATTTAAGTAAGAAGAACTAAAATAATTCAGAATAAAAGTGGACAAATGAAGAAATTATAAAATAAAGAGACAAACAATTAGAATAATAAAAAATAACAAACACAAACAATAACAGAAGACAAAAAAATAAGTAGCTACAATTATTTATAAAGAAAGTAAAGTAAATGAATAAAATGACAAAATAGATAAGGGTAAAACAAAAAAAAAGGTAAAAGAAAAAAGAAAAGTTATTATTAAAATATTATTATTAGTCTTATTGTTTCCTGTAGAGAATTTCAGCTTGCTGGTGCACTGTAGCTAATAGCAGATTTTATAAAAATCGTTATTATATTTTAAAAGTTCAAATGTCTAAATATTCTCAGGAATTAAAAGTTTATTACTCTCTAAAACGTATTATATTATTATGCTATTATATTATCATAGCAGCAGCTTAAAATGGGCTTAAAATAACAATATTATTATTTTTATTTTTTTCTGGGACAATATATCGTCTACACAAAAATACTTATCGTGACAAGCCTATAGTCATGATATACATGAAAAGAGAGAAAGCAGAAAAGTGGCTAGCTCTGTAAAGCAGACACACATATATACACACACACACACACAGTACATATTCAAATACAGCTCTGGGAGAAAAATATAAAATCACTTAAAAATGATGAGTTTCTTTGATTTTACCAAATTATTATTTTTTTAATCTCTGGAATAAAATCAAGAGGAAGATGGATGATCACAAGCCATCAAACCACCAAACTGAACTGCTTGAATTTTTGCACCAGGAGTAAAGCAGCATAAAGTTATCCAAAAGCAGTGTGTAAGACTGGTGGAGGAGAACATGATGCCAATAAGCATGTTTAAAACTGTGATTAAAAACCAGGGTTATTCCACCAAATATTAATTTCTGAGCTCTTAATAAATGCTCTAAATGAGAATATTTTTATTTGGAATTTGGGAGAAATGTTGTCTGTAGTTTATAGAATAAAAAAACAATGTTCATTTTACTCAAGAGCTGTATACTTCAGAGCTGTATACACACACACACACACACACACACACACACAGAAAGATGGATGCATCCCCTGTTGCTAATGCACGTAAGTGTCTCTCCTTTCTAATTGCACTCACGTTAATACTTAATGCAAGACTCTGACACACACAGACACAGATCGATAGTAAATGTCAGTAAGAACAGTTTGAGGAGAATGGGTAGGAATGATGCAGAAGCTTAATGTGTCCTCTGGGAGCATGAAAGCCACAGCAGTTTCTCTATTTCCAAGCCGACCACTATCAGGTAAACACACCACAGAGTGAAGCAGAGAGGTAACAAAATGAAAGAGGGTACAGAGCCAGATCTGAGAATTCTTACAGCTCAGATGGGTCAGAACTACTTAAAAATCATATATCTATCCTATTACTAACTTAATTAACAGCATAGACAAACAGTCGAATGGTTATCATCATCCTATAATACTGTATAAGTGGCCACAGGATGCTGTTGAGGCTGTTTTTAGGGGCGACAGCAGTGCATAAATCAAGTAGCTACTCCCATCTAAATCAATTAGTGTTAGTAAGATTTCCTATAATTATTGCGTTCACATTTCTGTAAAGATGTTTTGCAACAACAACGGAATCGTATTGTTGGTATCGGGTACTCGTTTGTGATTACGAGTACGAATAA